>NC_091322.1:33505449-33525449 GCF_038502225.1 Cherax quadricarinatus | reverse complement strand
GCGAGGAGACGGTTGGAGGCAGTGGAGATGTCCTGTTTAAGGGCAATGTGTGGTGTAAATATTATGCAGAAAATTCGGAGTGTGGAAATTAGGAAAAGGTGTGGAGTTAATAAAAGTATTAGTCAGAGGGCAGAATAGGGGTTGTTGAGGTGGTTTGGTCATTTAGAGAGAATGGATCAAAGTAGAATGACATGGAAAGCATATAAATCTATAGGGGTAGGGGTCATCCTCGAAAGGGTTGGAGAGAGGGAGTAAAGGAGGTTTTGTGGGCAAGGGGCTTGGACTTCCAGCAAGCGTGCGTGAGCGTGTTAGATAGGAGTGAATGGAGATGAATGGTACTTGGGACATGACAATCTGTTGGAGTGTGAGCAGGGTAATATTTAGTGAAGGGATTCAGGGAAACCCGTTATTTTCATATAATTGGACTTGAGTCCTGGAAATGGGAAGTACAATGCCTGCACTTTAAAGGGATATTGGGATATTGGCAGTTTGGAGGGATATGTTGTGTATCTTTATATGTGTATGCTTCTAAACTGTTGTATTCTGAGCACCTCTGCAAAAACAGTGATAATGTGCGAGTGTGGTGAAAGTGTTGAATGATGATGAAAGTATTTTTTGGGGGGGATTTTCTTTCTTTTTTTTTTTTGGGTCACCCTGCCTCGGTGGGAGACGGCCGACTTGTTGAAAAAAAAAATAATAACAACAATAATAACAGTAAGTAGAAACTTCAAAAGGCTGCCAGTAGTTGGTGCCACCATCAGCAAAACATTGGTAACCACTACAAGTACACTTTTCACCTGTCTAGACTAAAGTAGTCTATTAGTACGTATTAGGTTAAGTCTGGCTGAAATGCCTCAGCATGATAGTGGCTTTCTTTGCTCCAATCATATTATGATATGTAAACACATATTGTGGCCTTTGCAAATAAATAAATATTTTATTTATTAACTTACTTAAGGAACCTCCCTCAAGGGGTGAGTTTGCATCCTGAAATTTCCTTTGTATCCAGAAGCAAAAAATCGACCAAATGACGGTTCGTATCCTGAAAAATTTGCATGGTGGAGTGTTCGTAAGCCGAGGTTCCATTTTATATATATATATATATATATATATATATATATATATATATATATATATATATATATATATATATATATATATATATATGGTAGTAGGTTGGTAGACAGCAACCACCCAGGGAGGTACTACCGTCCTGCCAAGTGAGTGTAAAACGAAGCCTGTGATTGTTTTACATGATGGTAGGATTGCTGATGTCTTTTGTCTGTCTCATAAATATGCAAGATTACAGGCATGTCTTGCTACTTCTACTTACACTTAGGTCACACTACACATACATGTACACATTTATTTATACACACTCATCTGAGTTTTCTTTGATTTTATCTTAATAGTTCTTGGTCTTATTAATTTTCCTTTTATATCCATGGGGAAGTGGAATAAGAATCTTTCCTCCGTAAGCCATGCGTGTTGTAAAAGTCAACTAAAATGCCGGGAACAATGGGCTAGTAACCCCTTTTCCTGTAAAGATTACTAAAAAGAATAAGAAGAAGAAAATTGTCAAAGTGGGAAGTCTGAATGTGCGTGGATGTTGTGCAGATGATAAGAAAGAGATGATTGTGGATGTTATGAATGAGAAGAAGCTGGATGTCCTGGCTTTAAGTGAAACAAAGCTGAAGGGGGTGGGAGAGTTTCAGTGGAGAGGAATAAATGGGATTAGGTCAGGGGTTTCAAATAGAGTTAGAGCTAAAGAAGGAGTAGCAATAATGTTGAAGGATAAGCTATGGCAGGAAAAGAGGGACTATAAATGTATTAATTCAAGGATTATGTGGAGTAAAATAAAGATTGGATGTGAAAAGTGGGTTATAATAAGCGTGTATGCACCTGGAGAAGAGAGAAGTGTAGAGGAGAGAGAGAGATTTTGGGAAATGTTGAGTGAATGCATGGGGAGTTTTGAATCAAGTGTGAGAGTAATGGTGGTTGGGGATTTTAATGCTAAAGTGGGTAAAAATGTTATGGAGGGAGTAGTAGGTAAATTTGGGGTGCCAGGGGTAAATGTAAATGGGGAGCCTTTAATTGAGCTATGTGTAGAAAGAAATTTGGTAATAAGTAATACATATTTTATGAAAAAGAGGATAAATAAATATACAAGGTATGATGTAGCACGTAATGAAAGTAGTTTATTAGATTATGTATTGGTGGATAAAAGGTTGATGAGTAGGCTCCAGGATGTACATGTTTATAGAGGGGCAACTGATATATCGGATCATTATTTAGTTGTAGCTACAGTTAGAGTAAGAGGTAGATGGGAAAAGAGGAAGGTGGCAACAACAAGTAAGAGGGAGGTGAAAGTGTATAAACTAAGGGAGGAGGAAGTTCGGGTGAGATATAAGCGACTATTGGCAGAAAGGTGGGCTAGTGCAAAGATGAGTAGTGGGGGGGTTGAAGAGGGTTGGAATAGTTTTAAAAATGCAGTATTAGAATGTGGGGCAGAAGTTTGTGGTTATAGGAGGGTGGGGGCAGGAGGAAAGAGGAGTGATTGGTGGAATGATGAAGTAAAGGGTGTGATAAAAGAGAAAAAGGTAGCTTATGAGAGGTTTTTACAAAGCAGAAGTGTTATAAGAAGAGCAGAGTATATGGAGAGTAAAAGAAAGGTAAAGAGAGTGGTGAGAGAGTGCAAAAGGAGAGCAGATGATAGAGTGGGAGAGGCACTGTCAAGAAATTTTAATGAAAATAAGAAAAAAATTTGGAGTGAGTTAAACAAGTTAAGAAAGCCTAGGGAAAATATGGATTTGTCAGTTAAAAACAGAGTAGGGGAGTTAGTAGATGGGGAGATGGAGGTATTGGGAAGATGGCGAGAATATTTTGAGGAACTTTTAAATGTTAAGGAAGAAACAGAGGCAGTAATTTCATGCACTGGTCAGGGAGGTATACCATCTTTTAGGAGTGAAGAAGAGCAGAATGTAAGTGTGGGGGAGGTACGTGAGGCATTACGTAAAATGAAAGGGGGTAAAGCAGCTGGAACTGATGGGATCATGACAGAAATGTTAAAAGCAGGGGGGGATATAGTGTTGGAGTGGTTGGTACTTTTGTTTAATAAATGTATGAAAGAGGGGAAGGTACCTAGGGATTGGCAGAGAGCATGTATAGTCCCTTTATATAAAGGGAAAGGGGACAAAAGAGACTGTAAAAATTATAGAGGAATAAGCTTACTGAGTATACCAGGAAAAGTGTACGGTAGGGTTATAATTGAAAGAATTAGAGGTAAGACAGAATGTAGGATTGCGGATGAGCAAGGAGGTTTTAGAGTGGGTAGGGGATGTGTAGATCAGGTGTTTACATTGAAGCATATATGTGAACAGTATTTAGATAAAGATAGGGAAGTTTTTATTGCATTTATGGATTTAGAAAAGGCATATGATAGAGTGGATAGAGGAGCAATGTGGCAGATGTTGCAAGTATATGGAATAGGTGGTAAGTTATTAAATGCTGTAAAGAGTTTTTATGAGGATAGTGAGGCTCAGGTTAGGGTGTGTAGAAGAGAGGGAGACTACTTCCCGGTAAAAGTAGGTCTTAGACAGGGATGTGTAATGTCACCATGGTTGTTTAATATATTTATAGATGGGGTTGTAAAGGAAGTAAATGCTAGGGTGTTTGGGAGAGGGGTGGGATTAAATTATGGGGAATCAAATTCAAAATGGGAATTGACACAGTTACTTTTTGCTGATGATACTGTGCTTATGGGAGATTCTAAAGAAAAATTGCAAAGGTTAGTGGATGAGTTTGGGAATGTGTGTAAAGGTAGAAAGTTGAAAGTGAACATAGAAAAGAGTAAGGTGATGAGGGTGTCAAATGATTTAGATAAAGAAAAATTGGATATCAAATTGGGGAGGAGGAGTATGGAAGAAGTGAATGTTTTCAGATACTTGGGAGTTGACGTGTCGGCGGATGGATTTATGAAGGATGAGGTTAATCATAGAATTGATGAGGGAAAAAAGGTGAGTGGTGCGTTGAGGTATATGTGGAGTCAAAAAACGTTATCTATGGAGGCAAAGAAGGGAATGTATGAAAGTATAGTAGTACCAACACTCTTATATGGGTGTGAAGCTTGGGTGGTAAATGCAGCAGCGAGGAGACGGTTGGAGGCAGCGGAGATGTCCTGTTTAAGGGCAATGTGTGGTGTAAATATTATGCAGAAAATTCGGAGTGTGGAAATTAGGAGAAGGTGTGGAGTTAATAAAAGTATTAGTCAGAGGGCAGAAGAGGGGTTGTTGAGGTGGTTTGGTCATTTAGAGAGAATGGATCACAGTAGAATGACATGGAAAGCATATAAATCTATAGGGGAAGGAAGGCGGGGTAGGGGTCGTCCTCGAAAGGGTTGGAGAGAGGGGGTAAAGGAGGTTTTGTGGGTAAGGGGCTTGGACTTCCAGCAAGCGTGCGTGAGCGTGTTAGATAGGAGTGAATGGAGACGAATGGTACTTGGGACCTGACGATCTGTTGGAGTGTGAGCAGGGTAATATTTAGTGAAGGGATTCAGGGAAACCGGTTATTTTCATATAGTCGGACTTGAGTCCTGGAAATGGGAAGTACAATGCCTGCACTCTAAAGGAGGGGTTTGGGATATTGGCAGTTTGGAGGGATATGTTGTGTATCTTTATATGTTTATGCTTCTAGACTGTTGTATTCTGAGCACCTCTGCAAAAACAGTGATAATGTGCGAGTGTGGTGAAAGTGTTGAATGATGATGAAAGTATTTTCTTTTTGGGGATTTTCTTTCTTTTTTGGGTCACCCTGCCTCGGTGGGAGACGGCCGACTTGTTGAAAAAAAAAAAAAAAAATATATATATATATATATATATATATATATATATATATATATATATATATATATATATATATGCAGTTTGGAGGGATATGTTGTGTATCTTTATACGTATATGCTTCTAAACTGTTGTATTCTGAGCACCTCTGCAAAAACAGTGATAATGTGCGAGTGTGGTGAAAGTGTTGAATGATGATGAAAGGGTTTTCTTTTTCGGGATTTTCTTTCTTTTTTGGGTCACCCTGCCTCGGTGGGAGACGACCAACTTGTTGGGGAAAAAAAAAAAATATATATATATATATAACATATATATATAAAGATAGGGAAGTTTTTATTGCATTTATGGATTTAGAAAAGGCATATGATAGAGTGGATAGAGGAGCAATGTGGCAGATGTTGCAAGTATATGGAATAGGTGGTAAGTTATTAAATGCTGTAAAGAGTTTTTATGAGGATAGTGAGGCTCAGGTTAGGGTGTGTAGAAGAGAGGGAGACTACTTCCCGGTAAAAGTAGGTCTTAGACAGGGATGTGTAAT
Organism: Cherax quadricarinatus; assembly: GCF_038502225.1. NCBI lineage: Eukaryota > Metazoa > Arthropoda > Malacostraca > Decapoda > Parastacidae > Cherax > Cherax quadricarinatus. The sequence goes on along the minus strand of NC_091322.1, from coordinate 33,520,073 downwards.
GTCACCATGGTTGTTTAATATATTTATAGATGGGGTTGTAAAGGAAGTAAATGCTAGGGTGTTTGGGAGAGGGGTGGGATTAAATTATGGGGAATCAAATTCAAAATGGGAATTGACACAGTTACTTTTTGCTGATGATACTGTGCTTATGGGAGATTCTAAAGAAAACTTGCAAAGGTTAGTGGATGAGTTTGGGAATGTGTGTAAAGGTAGAAAGTTGAAAGTGAACATAGAAAAGAGTAAGGTGATGAGGGTGTCAAATGATTTAGATAAAGAAAAATTGGATATCAAATTGGGGAGGAGGAGTATGGAAGAAGTGAATGTTTTCAGATACTTGGGAGTTGACGTGTCGGCGGATGGATTTATGAAGGATGAGGTTAATCATAGAATTGATGAGGGAAAAAAGGTGAGTGGTGCGTTGAGGTATATGTGGAGTCAAAAAACGTTATCTATGGAGGCAAAGAAGGGAATGTATGAAAGTATAGTAGTACCAACACTCTTATATGGGTGTGAAGCTTGGGTGGTAAATGCAGCAGCGAGGAGACGGTTGGAGGCAGTGGAGATGTCCTGTTTAAGGGCAATGTGTGGTGTAAATATTATGCAGAAAATTCGGAGTGTGGAAATTAGGAGAAGGTGTGGAGTTAATAAAAGTATTAGTCAGAGGGCAGAAGAGGGGTTGTTGAGGTGGTTTGGTCATTTAGAGAGAATGGATCAAAGTAGAATGACATGGAAAGCATATAAATCTATAGGGGAAGGAAGGCGGGGTAGGGGTCGTCCTCGAAAGGGTTGGAGAGAGGGGGTAAAGGAGGTTTTGTGGGTAAGGGGCTTGGACTTCCAGCAAGCGTGCGTGAGCGTGTCAGATAGGAGTGAATGGAGACGAATGGTACTTGGGACCTGACGATCTGTTGGAGTGTGAGCAGGGTAATATTTAGTGAAGGGATTCAGGGAAACCGGTTATTTTCATATAGTCGGACTTGAGTCCTGGAAATGGGAAGTACAATGCCTGCACTTTAAAGGAGGGGTTTGGGATATTGGCAGTTTGGAGGGATATGTTGTGTATCTCTATACATATATGCTTCTAAACTGTTGTATTCTGAGCACCTCTGCAAAAGCAGTGATAATGTGTGAGTGTGGTGAAAGTGTTGAATGATGATGAAAGTATTTTCTTTTTGGGGATTTTCTTTCTTTTTTTTGGGTCACCCTGCCTCGGTGGGAGACGGCCGACTTGTTGAAAAATATATATATATATATATATATATATATATATATATATATATATATATATATATATATATATATATATATATATATATATATATACACACACACACACAGTGGACCCTCAACCAATGGCATTAATCTGTTCCAGAGAGCTTGCCGTTAGTCGAATTTGCCGTTGGTCGAATTAATTTTCCCCATAAGAAATAATGGAAATACAGTGGACCCCCGCATACCGCACGCATCGCATACCGTACAATCCGCATACCGCTCGCTTTTTCCGCAAAAATTTTGCCTCACATACCGCCCAAAAACCCGCTCACCTCCCTTTGTCCGAGACGCGTCCAATGTGCGGCCTGAGCCACGCTCACAAGTTCCGCCGGTGGCATTGTTTACCAGCCAGCCTCCGCGGTAACATCCAAGCATACAATCGGAACATTTCGTATTATTACAGTGTTTTTGGTGATTTTTTCTGGAAAATAAGTGACCATGGGCCCCAAGAAAGCTTCTAGTGCCAACCCTACAGCAATAAGGGTGAGAATTACTATAGAGATGAAGAAAAAGATCATTGATAAGTATGAAAGTGGAGTGCGTGTCTCCGAGCTGGCCAGGTTGTATAAAAAACCCCAATCAACCATCGCTACTATTGGTGGTACAGCTGCTGCTGTACCACCGTCAGCTGCTGCTGCTGCTGTAGCATCGTCTGCTGCTGCTGTAGCATCGTCTGCTGCTGCTGTAGCATCGTCTGCTGCTGCTGTAGCATTGTCTGTTGCTGCTGTAGCATCGTCTGTTGCTGCTGTACCACCGTCAGCTGCTGCTGCTGCTGCTGTAGCACCGTTGTTGGTGTGGCTTATTGAGAATACCAAGAAACAATTAACCCCAGAGGATTTGCCACCCAGGATAACCCAAAAAAGTCAGTGTCATCGAAGACTGTCTAACTTATTTCCATTGGGGTCCTTAATCTTGTCTCGCAGGATGCAACCCACACCAGTCGACTAACACCCAGGTGAACAGGGAAAAATGCCTGGAACTAGTGCTCATATTGGTGAATTTAAAGCCAGCAAAGGTTGGTTTGAGAGATTTAAGAATCGTAGTGGCATACACAGTGTGATAAGGCCTGTTCTGGAAGAAAATGCCAAACAGGACCTACAGTACTCAGGAGGAAAAGGCACTCCCAGGACACAGTGTCTCATCAGTCATTGCTGCATCTTCAATAAAGGTGTCATTTATTCTTCATTTAGTAGAGTAGTACATGCACAATATATATTGTGCATGTACTATACTATTGTGCATGTATCCTTCTCTGTGTGTAGGAAAATGTATATTTCATGTGGTAAAATTTTTTTTTTTTCATACTTTTGGGTGTCTTGCACGGATTAATTTGATTTCCATTATTTATGGGGAAAATTCATTCGCATACCGAACATTTCGCATAACAATCAGCCCTCTTGCACGGATTAAGGTCGCTATGCGGGGGGTCCACTGTAGAATTAATCCGTTTCTGACACCCCAAAGAATGAAATTTTTTTTTTTTAAGATTAAAAATAAATATATATACAGAAAACAATGATAAATAAATATAAAGCACTAATAAAATGGATAAATGAACATTTAACATCATACTTACCTTTACCGACTCGACTTGTTGGTGTATGACAGACACTTAGGAGGCAAGAGGAAGACAAGTTTATTATGCTTCAATATGATGCTAATATCATCTCTATGGCTTATTTATCTATCACAATTCATCTAATATGACATAAACAATATTAATAACAAAGAAATATGATATATACTCTAGAATGAATAAAATACCTCATAATGTATGAGAGGAGTAAATGGTGTAAGTGTTATTGTTGGGTTCAAGTGCCGCTAATGAGAGAAGCCGTGTTGGTGGCGGTGAAGGAGTTTGCCAGCACCACCATCACACTTAACCCTTTTAGGGTTGGTGCCGTACTAGTACAGCTTGCACGCCAGGGTTGGTGCCGTACTAGTACGCATAAATTCTAGTGCCTTCAAATCTAGCGGGAGAAAAGCTGGTAGGCCTACATATGAAAGAATGGGTCTATGTGGTCAGTGTGCGTGGTATAAAAAAAATCCTGCACCACATACTGCATGAGAGAAAAAAAAAACTCCGACCGCATTTTTGCTTTAAAACAGCGACTTTGCAGCGTATTTTCGTATGCTATTTATGGTTGTATTCTAGTTTTCCTCATCTCATTTTGTAGAATGGAAGACATATTACAGAAATGGAGATGATTTTGATTGGTTTCGCAATGAAAAGTACCTAGAAATTGAGCTCAAAGTAGCAGAAATGTTTAATTTTTGTCAAAGTTCAAAAGTACACAAATCAAGCCACACGTCCAATACACGTCAACTGGCGAGTCTAATATTCTTTCACAAGTGCGCTGATATTATTTATGCCATTTCTACACTAAAGCAGTAGTCTGCATAACAGTAAATCTTCTATTTTTTTGTAAGAATAAAAATTCAAAGTGGAAGGCAAAAGAAATGTAAGAGAGGCCTGGGGACATGACTAATGAACAGAAAAATTGTTATTTTAGTGCCAGGAATGTCTGTCATGTTTATTCTGGACCCTATATGGAAATTTGCATCTTTTGAAATTTGTGTGAAATTGGCAAAATTGCCAATTTCTGACCACTCTATTGGTTAGTTGAAATCAGTAAGTGGGTGGTTTCTTGTACTCTTTCGATAGAAAAAATGGAGTTCTAGTGAAATATCGATGATTTTTGTTGACTGGTACATTGGAATTGAACAAAAGTATGGTGCAAAGTGGGCAAAATCGCTGATGCGTAAACATTGCCGAGACCACTAACTTCGTGAGAGCATAATTCCCTAAGTTTTCCATCAAATTTCATACTTTTGGTGTCATTATGATCGGGAAAAGATTCTCTATCATTTCACAAGAAAAATAATTTTTTTTTTTCGAAAAATTTCCGACCCTGAGAACAAGTTTAGGAGAGGGCCTGCCGACCCTGAAAGGTTTAAGGAAGGGGCACAGCATCAGACCCACTAGCACAAGCTAGTCAGGTCCAGCTCACACCCACTATGTATTTTTAAAACTACACAATGTTTTAGCTTTTATGACTGTACTTGGGAGTTTGTTCCACTCATCCACAACTCTATTACCAAACCAGTGCTTTCCTATATCCTTCCTGAATCTGAATTTTTCCAACTTGAAACCACTGCTGCGAGTCCTATCTTGGCTAGATATTTTTAGCACGCTATTTACATCTCCATTATTTATTCCCATTTTCCGTTTATACACCTCAATCATATTCCCCTTAATTCTACGCCTTTCTAGAGAGTGCAGATTCAGGGCCCTCAGTCTATCCTCATCGGAAAAATTTCTGATACATGGGATCAACTTTGTCATCCTCCTTTGTATGTTTGCCAGTGCATTTATATCCAATCTGTAATACGGTGACCAGAACGATGCAGCATAAATGAGGCCTAACCAAAGAGGACTCCTGTTATTTATACTTCTTGATATGAAGCTAAGGATTCCATTAGCTTTATTGCACTGTTGTCTTGTTTTCAGATTACTGCTAACCATAACTAATAAATCCTTTTCACTTCATCTTTGTTATACTGTATTAAATAATTTTAGTGTGACTGATACAAAATCAATACTTTGTATACTATGTTACACAAAACAAATTTATTTCTGAGGCAACTCGACTTTTTTGACCAGCTTGGCTTCAAAGAATACGCAATACCATAAATAAAGAAAAAAAAATGTTAAGTGGATCAAACGGAGATCCTAAAGTATAACACGTGCTTCACTATCATCTTCAATCTTGAGGACGAGAGGCATGAGGAAAGAGCATCTCTAACTGGTCAAAACGAAGTGCAAGGTTATGTAATAAAAATTATATGTAGTATCTAATAATTTTTATATTGCACACAGCACTGAACAAATTTTAAGAGCTACAGTATTTTGATTTTAAAGTTAATGACCAATTTTGCTGGAAAACTTTGGTGCAGTATATCAATTCCACTACTGGGGTCTCCTAAAATTTAAACTCCATCCCAAATTTAGGAATAGTTACAGAATTTGAGTCTTTTCCAAAATGTTATTTTCCCTACTAATGTAAATCATCTAAAACTAAGCAATTCTTATAGCCCAATACATCATATGGCTATTAGAAACAGACCAAAACCAAACTGTAGGTACATAACTATACAGCATAAGCACAAATTTAATTGCAGTTTTTTTTTTTTTTAGAGCAAATAGCCAACTGTAACTAACCAGCATTAACCCTTTGAGGGTCGACAGGTCCTCTCCGAGACTCGTTCTCAGGGTCGGCCAAATTTTTTCTCATGAAAAGATAAAGAATCTTTTCCCGATCATAACACCAAAAGTATGAAATTTGATGGAAAACTTATGGAATTATGCTCTCGAGAAGTTAGCGACCTCGGCGATGTTTACACATCGGCGATTTTGCCCACTTTGAGCCCCATTTTCGGCCAATTCCACTGTACTAGTCGACAAAAAACATGAATACAGTGGACCCTTGACTAATGATATTAATTGGTACCCGAGAACGAATATCGTTAGTCAAGTTTTTTTTAGCGTTAGCCGAAGCAAAATGTTAGTGTTAAAATGTATCGCTAGTCGGATTTAACGTTATACGATGCCATCGTTGGTCGAGGGTCCACTGTATTTTGCTAGAACTCCATTTTTTCTATCGAATGAGTGCAAGAAACCACCCATTTACCAATTTCAAATATCCAGTACAGTGGTCAGAATATAGCAATTTTGCCAATTTCACACAAATTTCAAAAGATGCCAATTTCCGAATAGGATCCAGAATAAACAAGAAACACATTCCTAGCACTAAAATGGCATTTCCTCTGTTCATTAGTCACGTCTCAAGGCCCCTCTTACATTCTTTTGCTTTCCATTTTGAATTTTTATTCTCACAAAAAATAGAAGATTTACTGTTATGCAGACTACTGCATTAGTGTAAAAAATGGTATAAATAATACTGGTGCACTTGCGAAATAATATTAGACTCGCCAGTCGACGTGTATTGGACACTTGGCATGATTTGTTTACTTTTGAACTTTGGTAAAAATCGAACATTTCTGCTACTTTGAGCTCAATTTCAAGGTACTTTTCATTGTAAAACCAGTCAAAATCATCTCAATTTCTGTAATATGTCATCCATTCTATAAATTGAGACCAAGAAAACTAGAATACAACAATAAATACCATACGAAAATACAGTGCAAAGTCGCCGTTTTATTCCAAAAAAAAAAAAAAAAAAAAAACGGTCAAAGTTTTTTCTTCTTATTATGCAATGTGTGCTGCAGGATTTGTTTTATACTGTGCACACCGATCACATAAACCCATTCTTTCATATGTAGGCCTACCAGCTTTCTCTCATTAGATTTGAGGGCGCTAGAATTTAGGCGTACTAGTACGTCAAAAACCCTGGGTCGTAAGCCGTACTAGTACGGCCGAAACCCTCAAAGGGTTAAAAAGGTGCTTGGTAATGTATATACAATCCTTTTTACAGTAGTAAAACAAGTCTTAAAAATAATTATGCAACCGAGGTTACATTTTTATCAAATATTTACCAAACTGATTTTTTTTAAGTTCTGCTTGGTGCTTCTCAATAGTATGTGGCTATGCGACTCACTAGAGTACAAAACTAAAATATGTTGTACTATGTTGAATGATGGTATGTACTGTATATGAAAATAGGTAAAAAAATATAGGAAATATTGATTCACAAAGCACTGCTCTTGGCAAGAAAAAGGTTTTACCTGTGACTAGTTAAAATGCCCAAGTTAAGATTATGCAACAAAAATAAACTGTCTGCATGAACAAGAACACAATGAAAATAAATATTAAAACAAATGTGCTTGGTAATCTCTTAATTTAATGAAGTACGTATCAGCTTCAAAGGGAAGAAGTGAAAACAACAGACAATTTTACCGATATTTCCTGTCATTTTGGGTTGAAGAATAACCTTGAAAACATTATTCCAGTCTAAGATAGTTATGGATATTTTAATTTTTGCTTTTCCTGTAAAATGATATCTTCATACAAATAACCCACAAGTAGGACACAAACTAATGATGTTATTTCAGTCCGACTTGGACAAATAACCAGTCACACAGAGAAGTGTTAAGGGAAGGGAGCCAGAATATATACGAGGGGGAAGAAAAATAGTAGTAGTATTGTAGTAATAATAGGTGGAGTGGAAGTGGCATGCAGCAACAGTAGCAGTAATATAAACTATTTCTAGAAAGAATGGTTAACTGGTATAGAAAATGTGATGGTACTAACATATTTTATAGAAATCCTCTGGTGGTGGTGGTGGTGGTGGTGGTGGTGGTGCTGCTGCTGATCATCAGCAGTGAAACAAGGTAAAGGTGTAAATAAAAAGGCAGCAGTAGTAGTGAAAAAAGGGGCAAAGAGTGAAGTATTAGTGAAGAAATTTTTGTAGTAATCGTTGTAGTAGTTAGATAGTAGGTTGGTAGACAGCAACTGCCCAGGGAGGTACTACCGTCCTGCCAAGCGAGTGTCGAAAGCCTGTAATTGTTTTACATGATGGTAGGATTGCTTGTGTCCTTTTTTCTGTCTCATGAACATGCAAGATTTCAGGTACGTCTTGCTACTTCTACTTACACTTAGGTCACACTACACATACATGTACAAGCGTATATATACATACCCCTCTGGGTTTTCTTCTATTTTCTTTCTAGTTCTTGTTTCTGTTTATTTCCTCTTATCTCCATGGGGAAGTGGAACAGAATTCTTCCTCCGTACGCCATGCGTGTTGTAAGAGGCAACTAAAATGCCGGGAGCAAGGGGCTAGTAACCCCTTCTCCTGTATATATTACTAAATGTAAGAGGAGAAACTTTCGTTTTTCCTTTTGGGCCACCCCTATCCTTGGTGGGATACAGCCAGTGTGTTGACAGAAAGAAGAAAGTTGAAGTAGTCTATAAGAATAAGACAACAGAGGAGCACTGCAGGAGAGCAAATGACCCAAAGGGGTAGAAGAAAATCCCATGGGGCAAAACCCCCAAAGAACAGAACCCACCTATGTAGAAGACAGGAAAGGCAGTGAAGATACAGGAAAGCTGACGAGGTAAGGAGAAGAATAGGTAAAGATCAAGTCAAGAGTGTTCTGAAGTTTGGAGCAATTGATATGTAATGAAAAAGATGGTATCTACAGAGACAATGCCAGGACTTAAATTTATAATAGGAATGCTGTGTATAAGGGATGCTTCAACAAGATGGCATCTGTGAAACTAAATGGGTAGACTTTTTTGGTAGAGGACCAGTTAAAAGGATGACAATAATCTTTAGCACAACAGAAAAAAGCACTGTTAGTGTCAGCAAGGCTAGCACTCCTTTGTGCTCTTTCATTCTGTCAGAAAGAGTGGCCAGTTTCTCCAAAGTATTGGAGAGAACAAGAGGAGCAAGAAATGGACTAGGCTTGGGGAGAGTCAGTGGTTGAAGGAGAGGTGTATACTAGGTTATTATGAAGGGTATTAGTTTAGTGAAAAGCAAGTCTGACGTCTCAAGGACGAAAGGAGTTGTTACAATTTAGGAGACGGGAAACGCAGGGATGGCAAAAAACCAGGGGATTTTATAGGATTAGAGCGCTTGGGAGAGGAGAAAGTGTTTAGCAAGTGAGAAGGCAGTTCATGAAATCGGAAGGGTAGCCAAGATGAGAGAAACTGTGAAGAATGGAAATTCCTGAGTCAAGAAACCGAGGGTCACAGATGTGGAGGCCCACAGAGAAAAAGAAACAAGAACACTTTTCCTGACAGAGAGAGCATGGCAAGAAAACCAGTACATGCCACTGTGCATTCGCTTGCAATAAATGGAAAAAGAAATGCCTTGTGCTGAGTGATGGACATGTACATCCAGGAAAGGAAGCAAAATGTTAGATTCCCATTCAACTGTGAGACTGATGGCAGTAGCAAGAGTGTTAAGTGCATCAAGAAATGACTGGAAGAGACTAGAGTCAAGGGGCCAAAGAGCAAAGCCACTACTATGTACATAGCAAAACGAAAGAGAAATATTTACGATACGTTTCATAGTAGCCAAGAATTTAATATACATTGTATATTAAGCATAAAAATGTATGTATACACAGTAGTTTTTTTTTTAACAAGAGTCTTCCTCCAAGGCAGGGTGATCCAAAGAAAAAAAAACTGACACTCAACTGCCATTTTGCCATTAGTGTATCAACATTACAATCAGAATGCTATTCAACTGGAACATCCCCAGCCCTCCTTTAAAGTGCAGGCACTGCCCTTCCCAGCTCCAGATGTTTTTCCTGAATTTCTTCATGATAGTTTCCTTGTCCACATTCCAACAGCATGCACTCACCATGAAAGATAGACAATCCATCCTGTCATCATTGTAACCAACAGACTATAAATGAAATAAGCTTCGGCCACTAGGCTGGAACTGAATAGAGAAAATATGACAGGAATAAGACAATCACCTTGTACCAACAGTCATCCTATAAGTTTCAACAGTACCTTAATAGTGAACTACACCTCAAATTTGATATTTCAGTATCTGTCCATTTCTGTTTTATTTTCTCCTTCAAATATGTTTATATTTTTGTCAATTATTCATACACGTTGAAGTACTTTTCAATCGATTTAACTTGTACTTTTTCTTTTAGAGCAACTGGCAAACGGTTTCACACTCAATGGTTAAATGAGCACATAAAAATAGTGAAAATAATGAGAAGGGAGGTTTGTTTTAAAAGCCCAAAATTCCAGAGGTGGCCAATGGCAAATCTTATGATATGAATCTACTTCATCACTACCCTGCATGAGGAAACACACAAATAAAGGACTGGCTTTGGCTTTTGCAGAAACACCAAAGGATATTAAAATAGAGCATGCCACATCAATGTGAACCTGTTTATTGAGGCTGAATGCCAGGCACATTGAGGACAATAAGTTCTTCAATGCACACATAAATCCAGAGTAAAAAATGTGAACAACAATAACTTTAGTGGGAATTATAAGGACTAGAAGACTTTAATCAACCGCTCTTCTTCTTCTGCCTTTACAATGCTAATATTCAAGAGTAACAAAATAGTCCACTTTTATTTTTATATATAGATATGCAATGATCAGTTATATGCCTCTCTGATGTTTAACATGCAAAAAGGCTCATTTTCAAAAATAAATAAATTTAGCCTTCCTGATAAATCAGATCCAATTTTAGCTTGTCTAGTAACTGCGTCCTACAAGAATACAGAGTTTACTTTCTGGGTACAAATAAGGTATACCGGCATATATTAGATAATATATAACAAAGTAAAAATTGAGCCTTCTTTCCTAAATCCCCAGAGGGTCACATTAGCTGGTCAATGCACAAATCCACATCTCCTTCACAACAACAAAGGGCGACTGTGCAGGTACTGGTTGAAAGATCATTAATATTGACCTTTTAAGGAACCCATGAGGTAAGTGGTTCCCCAATCACAGGAGGAAGGGTAGAGTGGCTCTGGGAAAGCAAATCCTTTTCACAAGGAATAAATATAAAATATATGAAGAATTCATTAACTAATAACCCTTTAAGGTGTGTAATGTAAGGATGTATATATATGTTTATGTATTATACATAATCATACACACACACACACACACACACACACACACACACACACACACACACACACACACACACACACACATACTTTTATACTTTCCAGACAATCTAACCTACACAACTAATGAAGTAAATTTACTTAAAGCCTCCCTCCCCTCATATGCTAACTGAGCATAAGTAAATACAGTAATTAAGAATGCTGTATACTATAAAAAAAAAGGAGAAAAAATAATGAGTAATAGTAAAGCTACACTAGAGGCCAAAAAATTTCCTTCCACTCCACCCCTCCACCTGACAAATACTGTCATCTCCATCCTTCTCCTCCTCAATAACATGAAACATCTTAACTAATGGGATGAGCAAGTTGGCCAGGATTTACACCTTCTTATACACCCTCCTATGTTATCACTGTCATAAAACTTAATTTTCACCTGCCTACTACCAAAACAGACTAATCACAAAGTGTGAAGTACACATCTACTTCTAATTCTGGCATTTTAGTAGTCCTCTCTCTCCTGCTATTCAAAGACTGTGCCAACCAATACCGGAACAGTCCGTATTCATCGTCAAGTACTGTCGTCTTATACTTCATACAAATTTCTATTTAATTCACTTTACTTTTTTATTTTTTTTTAAACTCCCATGACAATTTCATGAATGTGTTCACAATTCTCCTCTCTTTGCAACACCTTTGTGCTGATGACCACTTCACTCACCAATAACTAATTTTCTTCTGGCTCTAGCACCTACAACACTGATGCTCGGAGGAAAATTAATATAATTACTACTAAGCTTGTCAAAATAATTCTGTTTACATTTGACATAAAATTTCAATGTGTGACTGATTTAGAATCAGCATACAAACCAAACTGCCGAGTCAGCATTGCTTAAAAAAAAAAATTAAATAAATTACTTGGCATGGCTGTTATGTTAACCTAGAGGACTAGAATGCCAATATTGACAATACACATGGACTAAATAATTCAGAAAAGTTATAATTTTTCTTTTTTCTTTAAAAATGATTAGGTCACCAGCACAAAATGAAAGTAACTGGAAATTCATGTACAGCAAAAATTACACCTACACCCCTAACACCAAGTCTGCCACATCAACTAAGAACTGTCATCTTGTTTAACCAGAAGCTCATTATTAAAGCAACTTTAAAAAAAAAAAAACACCAGAGAAATCACTTTAAAGTATGAAACTGCATGACAAATGAAATCAAGATGAGCCTAAAAAAATTCCTCTTGCTGTAAACTGTTAACCATTTTAACACTGAAATTTGATCCTGATCTCACAATATATAATCTGATTGTCATTAATCACTAACTTCACTTTGGCAAAGAACAGCTATGAACAATGTAGGTGGTTGAGACTATATGGAATAACAAAGAAGCCCCTGCAGCACTTTCTCAGAGACTTCTCAATATGCAAGGATCTACTGGCTATACTTGCCTTGCAAGCTGAAAATGACCTTATTAGGAGCTTTGGTAAACTCCCATCTCCTCTGACCCTCTCCTCCACATCACTTAGCTTGTCTCTGATAAGAGAGTTTTTACTCCATTATAAAAGCTAAACAATCAACTTAGACAAAAATGCACTGTAATTAAGTAATTCAGATATCAGGTACTAGGAACATATTCCTATCCACCTTATACTTCACCAATGATAAGTTTAGAAAGTTTTGGAGCACAAGGATCAAGATATCACTTGCTATGCATGCGTTTTCAAGGCATGTAATATTTGCCAAAAGGCTCCATTTTAAAATCTCTCCTACCACACTGGCTTTTGTTGAATAAAATTACATACATGATTTTTCCATTTAAAATTCTTCACACACTTTGACTTGCTTCCTGCTGAGAACGTGATGTGACCTAGTTCTTGCCTGGAGAGCCCTATCAGGGTGACTAGCCAGGCTATGATTCAACAGCCCCTGCACCACAGTTTAAACCATGGTGTATGTCAGGGGGGTCATGGTAGTAGGGAGTAGCAGCAGCAGCAGCAGCTTCGGAGGGAGAGACCAGGAGTGGGTCGGGCCAGTCTAAGCCACCATCTCACATTGGCGTGAAATATGCCCAAAGCCACCACACATGTAACATTTTGGGCAGTTGCGAGCCATATGGCCCTTCAGGTTGCATCTGAAAATGCATACAAAGGCATAATAAACTAGCAAGAGACACTTTCTATATTGTATGCTCCATATATGGTACTCTAAGAGGGAAGCCAATGCTAAATCCTCTCTAAACACTGACAATGTCATCTCCAAATGTGTTAAGTTGCAAAGACCCAGCAACAGCAATTGAAGCATTTGCCAGAGAATTCTGCATGATGATTAATGCAGCACTTGATTCAGCTTGCATTATAACAAACAAGAATAGATAAAATATAAAAATAACTTGCCAAGAGTTTCATCCATAATGTGGAGTTAGGTATGATGAATGGCTTTCCATGCATATAAGAGTAATGGGAAAGGAAAAAAATCAAAACCTGTCATTAAACAACTCTGCAACTGCTATGGAAGGTCTCACCACAAGTGTCAAACTTGCTATGATATATTACACACAAACACACACCACAACTAGGTGAGTAGAATTAGGCGAGTACACACACACACACACACATTCTCTCTCAGTCCTCAGCAAGATTCAACCCAGCATACTCTGACTCATAGTATGCAGATCTGAATCATGCTGAGAACTGAGATAATGATTGTAAATAAATTCACCTATTTGTGAATTCCTAAGCATGAGCGTGTGTCTATGTGTACTCACCTATATATGACTGTAGGTGTCGATTCACTGTTTCTGGCATGCATATGTAGGCAAGTGTAAGTGTTAGTTACCATTTTGTCCTAGGCACATGTCGATTAGAAACTAAGCTTGTTGTATGAGTGCATAGATTGTGTGTGTGTGTGTGTGTGTGTGTGTGTGTGTGGTGTGTGTGTGTGTGTGTGTGAGAATGTGTGTGAGAATGTGTGTGAGAATGTGTGTGTGAATGTGTGTGTGAATGTGTGTGTGAATGTGTGTGTGAATGTGTGTGTGAATGTGTGTGTGAATGTGTGTGAATGTGTGTGAACGTGTGTGTGAACGTGTGTGAATATGTGTGGTGTGTGTGAGGTGTGGTGTGTGTGTGTGGTGTGTGTAGGTGTGTGTGTGTAGGTGTGTGTGTAGGTGTGTGTGTGTGTGTAGGTGTATGTGTGTAGGTTGTGTGTGTGTAGGTTGTGTGTGTGTGTAGGTTGTGTGTGTGTGTGTGTGTGTGTAGGTGTGTGTGTGTGTGTAGGTGTGTGTAGGTGTGTGGTGTGTAGGTGTGTGTAGGTGTGTGTGTAGGTGTGTGTGTAGGTGTGTGTGTAGGTGTGTGGTGTGTGTGTAGGTGTGTGGTGTGTGTGTAGGTGTGTGTGTAGGTGTGTGTGTAGGTGTGTGTGTGGTGTGTGTAGGTGTGTGTGTAGGTGTGTGTGTAGGTGTGTGTGTGTGTAGGTGTGTGTGTGTGTGTGTGTAGGTGTGTGTGTGTGTAGGTGTGTGTGTAGGTGTGTGTGTGTAGGTGTGTGTGTGTAGGTGTGTGTGTGTAGGTGTATGTGTGTAGGTGTGTGTGTGAGTGTAGGTGTGGCTGTGTGTGTGTGTGTAGGTGTGGTTGTGTGCGTGTGTAGGTGTGGCGGTGTGTGTGTAGGTGTGGTGGTGTGTGCGTAGGTGTGGTGGTGTGTGCGTAGGTGTGAGTGTAGGTGTGGTGGTGTGTGTGTGTGTGTAGGTGTGTGTGTGTAGGTGTGTGTGTGTGTAGGTGTGTGTG
>NC_091322.1:33500449-33502949 GCF_038502225.1 Cherax quadricarinatus | reverse complement strand
TGTGTGTAGGTGTGAGTGTGTGTAGGTGTGAGTGTGTGTAGGTGTGAGTGTGTGTAGGTGTGTGCAGGTGTGAGTGTGTGTAGGTGTGAGTGTAATAAAGTTGGTAGAATTACCGACAATATGTAAAGTAAAAGGACACAAGTGCAACTAATGTGACATTTATTGTGGCAACGTTTCGCTCTCCAGGAGATTGATCAAGTCATTGCAAACAATACATGGACACAGAGGGTATATAAAGGCTCAGAGTGAGGTGTAATACTAGTGAGGTAACATTTCGATGTGGAGTAGTAGTAGTAGTAGTAGTAGTAGTAGTAGTAGTAGTAGTAGTAGTAGTAGTAGTAGTAGTAGTAGTAGTAGTAGTAGTAGTAGTAGTAGTAGTAGTAGTAGTAGTAGTAGTAGTAGTAGTAGTAGTAGTAGTAGTAGAAGTAATAGTAGTAGAAGTAGTAGTAGTAGTAGTAGTAGTAGAAGTAATAGCAGTAGAAGTAGTAGTAGTAGTAGTAGTAGAAGTAATAGCAGTAGTAGTAGTAGTAGCAGTAGAAGTAATAGTAGTAGAAGTAGTAGTAGTAGTAGTAGTAGTAGTAGTAGTAATAATAGTAGTAGTAGTAGTAGTAATAGTAGTAGTAGTAGTAGTAGTAGTAGTAGTAGTAGTAGTAGTAGTAGTAGTAGTAGTAGTAGTAGTAGTAGTAGTAGTAGTAGTAGTAGTAGTAGTAGTAGTAGTAGTAGTCAAAAGTAATACAATATGATAGAGCAATTAATTCGTACATGAGTAAAAGGATATAAAAGCTATTACTTGGGTAACATAAAAATAGGTTGGACAAATGTAGACTGAAATGAGGCAGCATGTTTCAGTGTTCACTCTCTGTAATGTGCTTTGTGTAGTATAACAGGAGAGACTATGTGATGGCAGGGTTTACTGTTTTCAGGAGGATTCTTGCTAAGACTTCGGAGATGGTGAAGCTGCCGTTGTTTTGTTTAATTGTATTCGAAACAGCGATCATTGCTGATTCGAGGCACTTGCGTCTGCGGAAATTAGTTTCTTTGATCACTAATTGGGCGTCTCTGAATTTCATGAGATGATTGGTGGAATTTCGGTGTTGTACGCAGGCGTTGTTCAAGTTATCGTTCCTACATGCATGTGTTCATTGAGGCGGGTGTCGAGGTTTCTTGCTGTTTCACCTACGTAAATCTTGTCACAGCCTCCACAGGGTATAGTGTAAACTCCTGCATTGACTGGTTCGTGGTGCTTGGGTTTTGTCCTGGTTAGATCCTTTATTGAAGTGCTAGAAACGATGGCAACTCTGGTGTTAGCTAACACCAGAGTCGCCATCGCTTCTAGCACTTCAATAAAGGATCTAACCAGGACAAAATCCAAGCACCACGAACCAGTCAATGCAGGAGTTTATACTATACCCTGTGTTGGCTGTGACAAGATTTACGTAGGTGAAACAGTAAGAAACCTCGACACCCGCCTCAATGAACACATTTATGCATGTAGGAACGATAACTTGAACAACGCCTGCGTACAACACCGAAATTCCACCAATCATCTCATGAAATTCAGAGACGCCCAATTAGTGATCAAAGAAACTAATTTCCGCAGACGCAAGTGCCTCGAATCAGCAATGATCGCTGTTTCGAATACAATTAAACAAAACAACGGCAGCTTCACCATCTCCGAAGTCTTAGCAAGAATCCTCCTGAAAACAGTAA
This sequence comes from Cherax quadricarinatus, assembly GCF_038502225.1. Lineage (NCBI taxonomy): Eukaryota > Metazoa > Arthropoda > Malacostraca > Decapoda > Parastacidae > Cherax > Cherax quadricarinatus. Next base: position 33,501,239 of record NC_091322.1, on the reverse strand, counting down.
ACCCTGCCATCACATAGTCTCTCCTGTTATACTACACAAAGCACATTACAGAAAGTGAACACAAACAAGCTGCCTCTTTTCAGTCTATATTTGTCCAACCTATTTTTATGTTACCCAAGTAATAGCTTTTATATCCTTTTACTCATGTACGAATTAATTGCTCTATCATATTGTATTACTTTTGTCACTACTACTACTACTACCACCACTACTGAACATCGAAATGTTACCTCACTAGTATTACACCTCACTCTGAGCCTTTATATACCCTCTGTGTCCATGTATTGTTTGCAATGGCTTGATAAAGCTCCTGGAGAGCGAAACGTTGCCACAATAAATGTCACATTAGTTGCACTTGTGTGCTTTTACTTTACAGGTGTGTGTGTGTAGGTGTGTGTGTGGTGTGTGTAGGTGTGTGTGTGTAGGTGTGTGTGTGTAGGTGTGTGTGTGTGTAGGTGTGTGTGTGTGTAGGTGTGTGTGTGTGTAGGTGTGTGTGTGTAGGTGTGTGTAGGTGTGTGTGTGTAGGTGTGTGTGTGTAGGTGTGTGTGTGTAGGTGTGTGTGTGTAGGTGTGTGTGTAGGTGTGTGTGTAGGTGTGTGTGTAGGTGTGTGTGTAGGTGTGTGTGTAGGTGTGTGTGTGTAGGTGTGTGTGTAGGTGTGTGTGTAGGTGTGTGTGTAGGTGTGTAGGTGTGTGTGTGTAGGTGTGTGTGTGTAGGTGTGTGTATGTGTAGGTAGGTGTGTGTGTGTAGGTAGGTAGGTGTGTGTGTGTAGGTAGGTGTGTGTGTGTGTGTC
>NC_091322.1:33467949-33497949 GCF_038502225.1 Cherax quadricarinatus | reverse complement strand
GTAGGTAGGTGTGTGTGTGTGTAGGTAGGTGTGTGTGTGTAGGTAGGTGTGTGTGTGTGTAGGTAGGTGTATGTGTGTAGGTAGGTGTGTGTGTAGGTAGGTGTGTGTGTAGGTAGGTGTGTGTGTGTAGGTAGGTGTGTGTGTGTAGGTAGGTGTGTGTGTGTAGGTAGGTGTGTGTGTGTGTAGGTAGGTGTGTGTGTGTGTAGGTAGGTGTGTGTGTGTAGGTAGGTGTGTGTGTGTGTAGGTAGGTGTGTGTGTGTGTAGGTAGGTGTGTGTGTGTGTGTAGGTAGGTGTGTGTGTGTGTGTAGGTGTGTGTGTAGGTGTGTGTAGGTGTGTGTGTAGGTGTGTGTGTGTGTGTGTAGGTGTGTGTGTGTGTGTGTGTAGGTGTGTGTGTGTAGGTGTGTGTGTGTAGGTGTGTGTGTGTAGGTGTGTGTGTGTGTAGGTGTGTGTGTGTGTGTAGGTGTGTGTGCAGGTGTGTGTGTGTGCAGGTGTGTGTGCAGGTGTGTGTGTAGGTGTGTGTGTGTGTAGGTGTGTGTAGGTGTGTGTAGGTGTGTGTGTAGGTGTGTGTGTGTGTGTGTAGGTTGTGTGTGTGTGTGTGTGTGTGTGTAGGTGTGTGTGTGTGTGTGTAGGTGTGTGTGTGTGTGTGTGTGTGTGTGTGTGTGTGTGTGTGTGTGTGTGTGTGTGTGTGTGTGTGTGTGTGTGTGTGTGTGTAGGTAGGTGTGTGTGATTATGTATTTGTGTGTGTATCTAGGTAGGGGTGTACTCACCTAGTTGAGGCTGCAGGGGTAGAGTCCAAGCTCCTGGCCCCACCTCTTCACTGGTCGCTAGTAGGTCACTCTCCCTGAACCGTGTGTGTAGGTAGGTAGGCAGGTGTGTGTGTGTGTAGAGGTGTGTGTGTGTGTGTGTGTGTGTGTGTGTGTGTGTGTGTGTGTGTGTGTGTGTGTGTGTGTAGGTTAGTGTGTAGGTTAGTGTGTGTGTGTGTGGGGGGGGGGGAAGGTGTGCGCATGTATACGTAGGTGTATGTGGTATGTAGATATGTATCATACATCCCCACACACCCCATTCTCCTCCCTAAACACACACACCCACAAGCATTTTCTGACTTGGTCACATACATATACTGGAACTAACATTTTACAAGAAATGGAGCAATGAAACTAACATCCCAATCAAGAAATTTCAAATACATAAAAGGATATGTAAGAGTATACAAGATGAAAGTAATGAAATAGAAGCAACATAAATACAGCCCCTCCTCACTTACCGACGGAATTACATTCCTAAGACCACGTCAGTAAATGTATTCGTCACTAAATGAGGAGTATACTATAACGATAGTGGGTTTGTGTCAACCATCTTTGATGTTGTTTTAATGTGACCTTTGCACCATTTATAATATTTCTGGTATATTTTTTATGTTTATACAGTAGTGTACTGTACATGGAAATAAACAAAATAGAAGAAATCAGCTCTAATATACATTATTTAGCTATGAATACTGGTCACAGAGCCCATTGTAAGTCCGAGGCATCAGTAAACGAGTATGTCGCTAAGTGAGGAGAGGCTGTATGTGGAAATGGGAAGTTCAATACCAGCACTTTAAAGGAGGGGTTTATCCCTCACCCCTTCCTTTCCCTGCAGGCATCTCAACCTCTCTCCAAATATTTAACCCTTTGACTGTCGCGGCCGTATATATACGTCTTACGAGGTACAGTGTTTGATGTATATATACTCATAAATTCTAGCGGCTTCAAATCAAGCAGGAGAAAGCTGGTAGGCCCACATGTGAGAGAATGGGTCTGTGTGGTCAGTGTGCACCATATAAAAAAAATCCTGGAGCACGCAGTACATAATGAGAAAAAAAAACTGACCGTTTTTTTTAATTAAAATGCCGACTTTGTGGTCTATTTTCGTATAGGATTTATGATTGTATTCTCGTTTTCTTGGTCTCATTTGATAGAATGGAAAACTTTTTATAGAAATAGAGGTGATTTTGATTGATTTTACTATAAAACGAACCTAGAAATGGAGCTCATAGTAGGGGAAATGTTTGATTTTTGCCAATGTTCAAAAGTAAACAAATGATGCCATTGTCCAATAAATGTCCAGCTAGCCATTCTAATATGCAGTCATGAATGGGTTGATGTTATTTATACAATTATTACAGTATTGCAGTAGTCTGCATAATAGTAAGTCTTCTATTTTTTGTTTGAATAAAAATTCAAAATAGAAAGCACGAGTAATATCAGAGGGGCCTGGAGACATGACTGATGAACAAAGAAAATGTTATTTTAGAACCAGTAATGTCTGCATTGTTCATTCTGGACCTTAATTTGAAATTGTCATATTTTTTAGTTTTCGTAAAATTGGCCAAATTGCAAATTTCTGACCACATTATTAGGTAGTTGAAATCGGTAAATGGGCAATTTCTTGTACTCAATCAATAGAAAAAACGGAGTTCTAAAGAAATAGCTATAAGTTTGGGCGACTGGAACAACGGAATTAGCCGAAAACAGGGCTCAAAATGGGCGAAATCGCCGATTTGTAAACAGCGCCGAGGTCGCTAACTTCGCGAGAGCATAATTCTGTCAGTTTTCCATCAAATTTCGTTTTTTTTGGTGTCATTACAATCGGGAAAAGATTCTCTATCATTTCATAGGAAAAAAAATTTTTTTTTTTTAAATTTTGCGACACCAGGAGACACCTCAGGATTGGGGGTTGCGACAGTCAAAGGGTTAAGAACACAAGAATGAACTACTGACCTGTCCCAAGTTTCTTAAAAAAAAAAAAAAAAAAAAAAAAAAAAAAAAAAAAAAAAAAAAAAAAAAAAAAATTATTGAACTGAACAATTATTTTATTGTAATAACTAGTTTCTTAAAATGACAAGTCGGTTTTCTGTACATGAATAGGAAATACTAGTGCATATAAAAAAAAATAGTGACTGTTTACGCCTTCTAAAATAATAAAGACACGCCAAAGCCCTTCATCACTACATTACAGGAGACTTTCAGTTTTATATATATACATTTATTTATTTTATTAACACATCGGCCAATTCTCACCAAGGCAGGGTGGCCCAAAAAATAAAATCTTTCATCATCATTCACTCCATCACTGTCTTGCCAGAGGGGTACTTTACACAACAGTTATACAACTGCAACATTAACACTCCTCCTTCAGAGTGCAGACACTGTACTTCCCATCTCCAGGACTCAAGTCCGGCCTGCCGGTTTCCCTGAATTCCTTCATAAATATTACTTTGCTCACACTCCAACAGCACGTCAAGTATTAAAAACCAATTGTCTCCATTCACTCCTATCAAATACGCTCATGCACGCTTGCTGGAAGTCCAAGCCCCTTGCACACAAAACCTCCTTTACCCCCTCCCTCCAACCATTCCTAGGCCGACCCCTACCCCACCTTCCCTCCACTACAGATTTTTACACTATCAAAGTCATTCTGTTTGGTTCCGTTCTCTCTACATGTCCGAACCACCTCAACAACCCCTCCTCAGCCCTCTGGATAATAGTTTTGGTAATCCCACACCTTCTCCTAATTTCCAAACTACGAATTCTGTGCATTATACTCACACCACACATTGCCCTCAGACATGACATCTCCACTGCCTCCAGCCTCCTCCTCATTGCAATGTTCATCACACATGCTTCACACCCATACAAGTGTTGGTACAACTATACTCTCATACATTCCCCTCTTTGCTTCCACAAAGTTCTTTGTCTCCACAGACTCCTAAGTGCACCACTCACCTTTTTTCCCTCATCAATTCTATGATTCACCTCATCCTTCATAGGCCCATCTGCTGACATGTCCACTCCTAAATATCTGAATATTCACCTCCTCCATACTTTCTCCCTCCAGTTTGATATCAAGTCTTTTGTCATCTAATTTTTTTTTTTTGTTATCCTCATCACCTTACTCTTTCCTATATTCACTTTTAATTTTCTTCCTTTACATACCCTACCAAATTCATCCACCAACCTCTGCAACTTCTCTTCAGAATCTCCCAAAAGCTTCACACCCATATAAGACTGTTGGTTACATTCCCTTCTTTGCCTCCATGGATAACGTTTTTTTTTGTCTCCACAGGTACCTCAACGCACCACTCGCCATTTTTCCTTCATCAATTCTATGGTTAACCTCATCCTTCATAAATCCATCCGCTGACACGTCAACTCCCAAATATCTGAAAACATTCACTTCTTCCAGACTACTACTCCCCAATTTGATATCCAATTTTTCTTTATCTAAATCATTTGATACCCACATCACCTTACTCTTTTCTATGTTCACTTTCAACTATCTACCTTAACACACACTCCCAAAATTGTCCACTAACCTTTGCAATTTTTCTTTAGACTCTCCCATAAGCACAGTATCATTAGCAAAAAGTAACTGTCAATTCCCATTTTGTATTTGATTCCCTGTAATTTAATCCCACCCCTCTCCCGAACACCCTAGCATTTACTTCTTTTACAACCCCATCTATAAATATACATGTATTAACCCTTTGACTGTTTCAGATGTATAAATACGTCTTACGAGCCAATGTTTCTGACGTATTTATAAGCATAAATTCTAGCAGCTTCAAATCAAGCAGGAGAAAGCTGGTAGGCCCACATGTGAGAGAATGGGTCTCCATGGTCAGTGTGCACCATATAAAAAAAAAATCGGGGAGCCAGTGGTGCATTGTGGGAATGCCATTTCAGTTGTCATTTTTCAGCATGTCTAGCGGTAAGAAATATGTGATTCCCCAGCAAATCTGGGACTCTTCTCTTCCCAAGTGATGCTCTAACACAGATGGAAGTGTCAGTGAAGATCAATTTCATGATTTGGAGGAGTTTGAGACCAAAAGCAATGGAGGAGGAGGAGGGGGAGGAGGGGAGGAAGAGGAGGAGGAGGAGGAGGAGGAGGGAAGGAAGAGGAGGAGGAGGAGGAGGAGAAGAGGAGGAGAAGAGGAGGAGGAGGAGGCGGAGGAGGAGGAGGAGGAGGAGGAGGAGGAGAAGAGGAGGAGGAGGAGGAGGAAGAAGAAGATGTAATAATATTGTTCCCTTGAAGCAAGAAAAAAAAAAGTCCACCCCATGACAGTGACAAGATAAGGGGAGATAACATCTGATAAGAGCTGACTTTGATGAGTGTAAAGGAGGGTAATATTACATGACCATCGCCCTCCCTTTGTTTTTGCTGGTACACAAACATTTCTGTCTGTCTATTTGTCTGTCTGTCAAGCTCCCTGTCTGTCCATCTAGCTCTCTGTCTCAGAGAGCCACAAGACTGTGTCATCACGTTTACTCACATCTTCAAGCAGAGTATAGCACTGTCTGGATTTCTTGGGTTATCCTAGGTAATTTACACTATGTATACTTGTATTTATGTGTACCTGTGAGACAGAGATAGGCAGACAGATAGAAAGAGAGACAGATTGAAAGATATAGAATGAGGGAGAAAGATAATTAGATAGAATGGAGGAGGGGAAGCAGCATCCGACCCCATTGTTTTGACAGGCCGTAGGGGTAGTGACTAATGAGACAATATGTCACTTTGACAGCTGCCGACTTCTGACTCAAAACAATTATAAGCCACACACTCGCACACAAGGAGGAGGGAGGAGGGAGGAGGAGGGAGGAGGAGGGGGAGGAGGAGGGAGGGAGGAGGGAGGGAGGAGGGAGGGAGGAGGGAGGGAGGAGGGAGGGAGGAGGGAGGGAGGAGGGAGGGAGGAGGGAGGGAGGAGGGAGGGAGGAGGGAGGGAGGAGGGAGGGAGGAGGGAGGGAGGGAGGAGGGAGGAGGGGGGAGGGAGGAGGGAGGAGGGAGGAGGGAGGAGGGAGGAGGGAGGAGGGAGGAGGGAGGAGGGAGGAGGGAGGAGGGAGGAGGGAGGAGGGAGGAGGGAGGAGGGAGGAGGGAGGAGGAGGAGGAGGAGGAGGAGGAGGAGGAGGAGGAGGAGGAGGAGGAGTAGTAGTAGTAGTAGTAGTAGTAGTAGTAGTAGTAGTAGTAGTAGTAGTAGTAGTAGTAGTAGTAGTAGTAGGAGGAGGAGGAGGAGGAGGAGGAGGAGGAGTAGTAGTAGTAGTAGTAGTAGTAGTAGTAGTAGTAGTAGTAGTAGTAGTAGTAGTAGTAGTAGTAGTAGGAGGAGGAGGAGGAGTAGTAGTAGTAGTAGGAGGAGAAGAAGGAGAAGGAGAAGAAGGAGGAGAAGAAGGAGAAGGAGAAGGAGGAGAAGAAGGAGAAGGAGAAGGAGGAGAAGGAGAAGAAGGAGAAGAAGAAGAAGGAGGAGGAGAAGAAGAATGATGATTGTTTGTTTGTTTGTTTGTTTTTGTAAACAATATATTGATAATTATGTTTGTGTGCTTATTGTGTTGTATACAACGAGTGTATATATATACATTGCACCTTACTTTGGTCTCATAGGCCACATAAGTTATGTGAAAAAATAAAATAGTGAAAAAAACAAAAAAACCTTCAATTACAAGTAAACTAAAGTTTACCAGGTGAGCGGCAGTCGCCGCTGTTGCCATACGCGGCTCATTTTCTGCAAACTTCACGGCTCTATATCTCGGTAAGTACCGATGGCAAAAATTTTTTTTTGGACTAAAACACTCAGAAAAATAATCTTAACATTTTCATAAGAAAAAATAATTTTTTTTTTTTTTTTAATATTTGGCGACATAGAATGACAGTTTCAGAGAGGGGCCTGAAACAGTCAAAGGGTTAAACAACCATGGTGACATTACACATCCCTGTCTAAGACCTACTTTCACAGGGAAGTAGTCTACCTCTCTTTTACATACCCTAACCTGAGCCTCACTATCCTCATAAAAACTCTTTACAGCATTTAGTAACTTACCACCTATTCCATATATAGTGGTCCCTCGATAATCATTGGGCTCGATAGTCATCCTTTCCGGAAATCATCGCGTTATTTTCGCCCAAACATTGGCTTGCAAATGGTCGGTTGACTCGATAATCGTCATTCGTCCTGGACGCGTACTCACGGCTCTGAGCCGCCTCGGCCTCCCTTCCCAGCCAGTGCCATTGTTTACCAGTGAGTGACAGTCCCCTCACTTGTTCGTACGAAATATTTCATAATATTCCATTCATTTTAGTGCTTGCAAGTGCTAAATAAGCTACTATGGCTCCAAAGGAAGCTCCTAGTGCCAAGCCTTTGGTAAAGAAGGTGAGAAATACGACTGAATTTAAGAAAAACATCATTGAACAATATGAAAGTGGCATATGTGTGGCTGAACTGGCCAGGATGTATAACATATCCCATACAACCATATCTTCCACCTTGGCAAAGAAAAAGGAAATCAAGGAAGCTGTTGTTGCTTGGAGAAAATTGTGGCCAGATTGTGTCCACAAGAGGGATTTTGTAGGGTTTGTGGCTGACCATGATGAGTCAATGTCAGTTGTGAAATCTATTGTGGCATTGGGGAGTTCCATGGGGTTGGATGTGAGTTTGGAGGATGTGGAAGAGTTGGTGGAGGACCACAACAAAGAGCTAACCACTGAGGAGCTGCAAGAGCTTCAGCAGGAACAGCAACAGATCGCAGCTCAGAATCTTGCTGCAGAGGAGGAAGAGAGATGGAAGGTGCCTTCAGAAATTAAGGAGATTTTTGAAATGTGGGGTAGGATGGAAAGATTTATGGAGAAACATCACCCTGAGAAGGATGTTGCAAGCCATATTGGCAACTTGTACAGTGACAGAGTCTTGTCCCATTTTAAGGAAGTTTTAAAGAGATGCCAGAGATAGAGCTCTCTGGACACTTTTTGCGAGACAGGACTCCAGTGACTCTCAAGCTGGTCCTAGTGGCATTAAGAAACAAAGAGAAGTATGTAACCCCAGAAAAGAACTTGGTACCTGACATGTTGATGGAAAGGGATTCCCTTTCCAAACAGTAACTAGTCCAGTCTCTCTCCTCCTCCAGTCTTCCATACACTAAGAAGAATCACCAATATCATGTCCCATTGTATTGTTTATGTACTACATCTATATTTCATGTAAAAAAATTTTTTGTTTTAATACTTCTGGGTGTCAGGAACGGATTAATTGTATTTACATTATTTCTTATGGGGAAAATTGATTCGAAAATCGTCTATTTCGATAATCATCGCACTTCCAGGAACGGATTAACAACGATAAACAAGGGACCACTGTACATGCTCTCTGCCAGTTCCTAGGTACCTTCCCCTCTTTCACATATTTATTAAACAAAAATACCAACCACTCCAACACTATATCCTCCACTGCTTTTAACATTTCTGTCATGATCCCGTCAGTTCAGCTGCTTTACCCCCTTTCACTGTATGTAATGCCTCATGCACCTCCCCCACACTCATATCCTGCTCTTCTCCACTCGTAAAAGATGGTATACCTCCCTGGCCAATGCATGAAATTACCGCCTGCCTTTCTTCATCAACATTCAAAAGTTCATCAAAATATTCCCACCATCTACCCAATACCTCCATAACATCTAATAACTCCCCTACTCTGTTTTCAACTGACAAATCCATACTTTCCCTAGGCTTTCTTAACTTGCTTAACTCTCTAAATATTTTTCTTATTTTCATCAAAATTTCTTGACAGTGCCTCTCTCACTCTATCATCTGCTCTCCTTTTGCACTCTCTTCACCTTTCTTTTACTCTCCATATACTCTGCTCTTCTTATAACACTTCTGCTTTGTAAAAACCTCTCATAAGCTACCTTTTTCTCTTCGATCACACCCTTTACTTCATCATTCCACCAACCGCTCCTCTTTTCTCCTGCACCCACCCTCCTATAGCCACAAACTTCTGCCTCACATTCTAATACGGCATTTTTAAAACTATTCCAACCCTCTTCAACCCCTCCCCCCCACTACTCATAGTTGCACTAGCCCACCTTTCTGCCAATAGTTGCTTATATCTCACCCAAACTTCCTCCTCCCTTAGTTTATACAGTTTCACCTCTCTCTTACTTTTTGTTGCCATTTTCCTCTTGCCCCATCTACCTCTCACTCTAACTGTAGCTACAACTAAATAATGATCCGATATATCAGTTGCCCCTCTATAAACATGTATATGCTGAAGCCTACCCATCAACCATTTATCCACCAATACATAATCTAACAAACTACTTTCATTACGTGCTATATTATACCTTGTATATTTATTTATCCTCTTTCACAAATATATACAGTGGGCCCCCGGATAACGATATTTTTTCATTCCAGAAGTATGTTCAGGTGCCAGTAGTGACCGAATTTGTTCCCATAAGGAATATTGTGAAGTAGATTAGTCCATTTAAGACCCCCAAACATACACGTACAAACGCACTTACATAAATACACTTACATAATTGGTCGCATTGGGAGGTGATCGTTAAGCGGGGGTCCACTGTATTACTTATTACCAAACCTCTTTCTATACATAGCTCAATTAAAGGTTCCCCATGTTCATTTACCCCTGGCACCCCAAATTTGCCTACTACTCCTCCACAACATTTTTGCCCACTTTAGCATTGAAATCCCTAACCACAAGTACTCTCACACTTGGTTCAAAACTCCCCATGCATTCACTCAACATATCCCAAAATCAATCTCTCTATATATCTCAATCTCTATATATCTCAATCTCTCTCTCTATATATATATATATATATATATATATATATATATATATATATATATATATATATATCTATATATATATATATCTATCTCTCTATATATATATCTATCTCTATATATATATATATCTATATATATATATATATATATATATATATCTATATATATATATATATATCTATCTCTATATATATATATATATCTATCTCTATATATATATATATCTATCTTATTTTTTTTTTTTATTTTTTATTATCACACCGGCCGATTCCCACCAAGGCAGGGTGGCCCGAAAAAGAAAAACTTTCACCATCATTCACTCCATCACTGTCTTGCCAGAAGGGTGCTTTACACTACAGTTTTTAAACTGCAACATTAACCCCCTCCTTCAGAGTGCAGGCACTGTACTTCCCATCTCCAGGACTCAAGTCCGGCCTGCCGGTTTCCCTGAATCCCTTCATAAATGTTACTTTGCTCACACTCCAACAGCACGTCAAGTATTAAAAACCATTTGTCTCCATTCACTCCTATCAAACACGCTCACGCATGCCTGCTGGAAGTCCAAGCCCCTCGCACACAAAACCTCCTTTACCCCCTCCCTCCAACCCTTCCTAGGCCGACCCCTACCCCGCCTTCCTTCCACTACAGACTGATACACTCTTGAAGTCATTCTGTTTCGCTCCATTCTCTCTACATGTCCGAACCACCTCAACAACCCTTCCTCAGCCCTCTGGACAACAGTTTTGGTAATCCCACACCTCCTCCTAACTTCCAAACTACGAATTCTCTGCATTATATTCACACCACACATTGCCCTCAGACATGACATCTCCACTGCCTCCAGCCTTCTCCTCGCTGCAACATTCATCACCCACGCTTCACACCCATATAAGAGCGTTGGTAAAACTATACTCTCATACATTCCCCTCTTTGCCTCCAAGGACAAAGTTCTTTGTCTCCACAGACTCCTAAGTGCACCACTCACTCTTTTTCCCTCATCAATTCTATGATTCACCTCATCTTTCATAGACCCATCCGCTGACACGTCCACTCCCAAATATCTGAATACGTTCACCTCCTCCATACTCTCTCCCTCCAATCTGATATTCAATCTTTCATCACCTAATCCTTTTGTTATCCTCATAACCTTACTCTTTCCTGTATTCACCTTTAATTTTCTTCTTTTGCACACCCTACCAAATTCATCCACCAATCTCTGCAACTTCTCTTCAGAATCTCCCAAGAGCACAGTGTCATCAGCAAAGAGCAGCTGTGACAACTCCCACTTTGTGTGTGATTCTTTATCTTTTAACTCCACGCCTCTTGCCAAGACCCTCGCATTTACTTCTCTTACAACCCCATCTATAAATATATTAAACAACCACGGTGACATCACACATCCTTGTCTAAGGCCTACTTTTACTGGGAAAAAATTTCCCTCTTTCCTACATACTCTAACTTGAGCCTCACTATCCTCGTAAAAACTCTTCACTGCTTTCAGTAACCTACCTCCTACACCATACACTTGCAACATCTGCCACATTGCCCCCCTATCCACCCTGTCATACGCCTTTTCCAAATCCATAAATGCCACAAAGACCTCTTTAGCCTTATCTAAATACTGTTCACTTATATGTTTCACTGTAAACACCTGGTCCACACACCCCCTACCTTTCCTAAAGCCTCCTTGTTCATCTGCTATCCTATTCTCCGTCTTACTCTTAATTCTTTCAATTATAACTCTACCATACACTTTACCAGGTACACTCAACAGACTTATCCCCCTATAATTTTTGCACTCTCTTTTATCCCCTTTGCCTTTATACAAAGGAACTATGCATGCTCTCTGCCAATCCCTAGGTACCTTACCCTCTTCCATACATTTATTAAATAATTGCACCAACCACTCCAAAACTATATCCCCACCTGCTTTTAACATTTCTATCTTTATCCCATCAATCCCGGCTGCCTTACCCCCTTTCATTTTACCTACTGCTTCACGAACTTCCCCCACACTCACAACTGGCTCTTCCTCACTCCTACAAGCTGTTATTCCTCCTTGCCCTATACACGAAATCACAGCTTCCCTATCTTCATCAACATTTAACAATTCCTCAAAATATTCCTTCCATCTTCCCAATACCTCTAACTCTCCATTTAATAACTCTCCTCTCCTATTTTTAACTGACAAATCCATTTGTTCTCTAGGCTTTCTTAACTTGTTAATCTCACTCCAAAACTTTTTCTTATTTTCAACAAAATTTGTTGATAACATCTCACCCACTCTCTCATTTGCTCTCTTTTTACATAGCTTCACCACTCTCTTAACTTCTCTCTTTTTCTCCATATACTCTTCCCTCCTTGCATCACTTCTACTTTGTAAAAACTTCTCATATGCTAACTTTTTCTCCCTTACTACTCTCTTTACATCATCATTCCACCAATCGCTCCTCTTCCCTCCTGCACCCACTTTCCTGTAACCACAAACTTCTGCTGAACACTCTAACACTACATTTTTAAACCTACCCCATACCTCTTCGACCCCATTGCCTATGCTCTCATTAGCCCATCTATCCTCCAATAGCTGTTTATATCTTACCCTAACTGCCTCCTCTTTTAGTTTATAAACCTTCACCTCTCTCTTCCCTGATGCTTCTATTCTCCTTGTATCCCATCTACCTTTTACTCTCAGTGTCGCTACAACTAGAAAGTGATCTGATATATCTGTGGCCCCTCTATAAACATGTACATCCTGAAGTCTACTCAACAGTCTTTTATCTACCAATACATAATCCAACAAACTACTGTCATTTTGCCCTACATCATATCGTGTATACTTATTTATCCTCTTTTTCTTAAAATATGTATTACCTATAACTAAACCCCTTTCTATACAAAGTTCAATCAAAGGGCTCCCATTATCATTTACACCTGGCACCCCAAACTTACCTACCACACCCTCTCTAAAAGTTTCTCCTACTTTAGCATTCAAGTCCCCTACCACAATTACTCTCTCACTTGGTTCAAAGGCTCCTATACATTCACTTAACATCTCCCAAAATCTCTCTCTCTCCTCTGCATTCCTCTCTTCTCCAGGTGCATACACGCTTATTATGACCCACTTCTCGCATCCAACCTTTACTTTAATCCACATAATTCTTGAATTTACACATTCATATTCTCTTTTCTCCTTCCATAACTGATCATTTAACATTACTGCTACCCCTTCCTTTGCTCTAACTCTCTCAGATACTCCAGATTTAATCCCATTTGTTTCCCCCCACTGAAACTCTCCTACCCCCTTCAGCTTTGTTTCGCTTAGGGCCAGGACATCCAACTTCTTTTCATTCATAACATCAGCAATCATCTGTTTCTTGTCATCCGCACTACATCCACGCACATTTAAGCAACCCAGTTTTATAAAGTTTTTCTTCTTCTCTTTTTTAGTAATTGTATACAGGAGAAGGGGTTACTAGCCCATTGCTCCCGGCATTTTAGTCGCCTCATACGACACGCATGGCTTACGGAGGAAAGATTCTTTTCCACTTCCCCATGGACAATAGAAGAAATAAAAAAGAACAAGAGCTATTTAGAAAAAGGAGAAAAACCTAGATGTATGTATATATATATATGCATGTGCGTGTCTGTGAAGTGTGACCAAAGTGTAAGTAGGAGTAGCAAGATATCCCTGTTATCTTAGCGTGTTTATGAGACAGAAAAAGAAACCAGCAATACTACCATCATGCAAAACAGTTACAGGTTTTTGTTTCACAGTCATCTGGCAGGACGGTAGTACTTCCCTGGGTGGTTGCTGTCTACCAACCTACTACCTATATATCTATCTCTATATATATATATCTATATATATATATATATATCTATATATATCTCTCTATATCTCTCTCTCTATATCTCTCTCTATATCTCTCTCTATATCTCTCTCTCTATATATCTCTCTCTATATATCTCTCTCTATATATCTCTCTCTATATATCTCTCTCTCTATCTCTCTCTATATATCTCTCTCTATATATCTCTCTCTATCTCTCTCTATATATCTCTATCTATCTCTCTCTCTATATCTCTCTCTATCTCTCTCTCTATATCTCTCTCTATATCTCTCTCTATATCTCTCTCTCTATATATCTCTCTCTATATCTCTCTCTCTATATATCTCTCTCTATATATCTCTCTCTATATATCTCTCTCTATATATCTCTCTCTCTATCTCTCTCTATATATCTCTCTCTATATATCTCTCTCTATCTCTCTCTATATATCTCTATCTATCTCTCTCTCTATATCTCTCTCTATATCTCTCTCTATCTCTCTCTATATATCTCTATCTATCTCTCTCTATCTATCTCTCTCTATATATCTCTATCTATCTCTCTCTATCTATCTCTCTCTATATATCTCTATCTATCTCTCTCTATATATCTCTCTCTATATCTCTATCTATCTCTCTCTATATATCTCTCTCTATATCTCTCTCTATCTCTCTCTCTATATCTCTCTCTATATCTCTCTCTCTATATATCTCTCTCTATATCTCTCTCTCTATATATCTCTCTCTATATATCTCTCTCTATATATCTCTCTCTCTATCTCTCTCTATATATCTCTCTCTATATATCTCTCTCTATCTCTCTCTATATATCTCTATCTATCTCTCTCTCTATCTCTCTCTATATATCTCTATCTATCTCTCTCTATCTATCTCTCTCTATATATCTCTATCTATCTCTCTCTATATATCTCTCTCTATATCTCTATCTATCTCTCTCTATATATCTCTCTCTATATATCTCTATCTATCTCTCTCTCTATATCTCTCTCTCTATCTCTCTCTATATATCTCTATCTCTCTCTCTATATCTCTATCTATCTCTCTCTCTCTATCTCTCTCTATATCTCTCTCTATATCTCTATCTATCTCTCTCTATATATCTCTCTCTATATATCTCTCTCTATATCTCTATCTATCTCTCTCTATCTATCTCTCTCTATATATCTCTCTCTATATCTCTATCTATCTCTCTCTATATATCTCTCTCTATATCTCTATCTATCTCTCTCTATATATCTCTCTCTATATCTCTATCTATCTCTCTCTATCTATCTCTCTCTATATATCTCTATCTATCTCTCTCTATATATCTCTCTCTATATATCTCTATCTATCTCTCTCTCTATATCTCTCTATATCTCTCTCTATATATCTCTCTCTCTATATCTCTCTCTATCTCTCTCTATATCTCTATCTATCTCTCTCTATATATCTCTCTCTATATCTCTATCTATCTCTCTCTATATATCTCTCTCTATATCTCTATCTATCTCTCTCTATATATCTCTCTCTATATCTCTATCTATCTCTCTCTATATATCTCTCTCTATATCTCTATCTATCTCTCTCTATATATCTCTCTCTATATCTCTATCTATCTCTCTCTCTATATCTCTCTCTATATATCTCTCTCTCTATATCTCTCTCTATCTCTCTCTATATCTCTATCTATCTCTCTCTATATATCTCTCTCTATATCTCTATCTATCTCTCTCTATATATCTCTCTCTATATCTCTATCTATCTCTCTCTATATATCTCTCTCTATATCTCTATCTATCTCTCTCTATATATCTCTCTCTATATCTCTATCTATCTCTCTCTATATATCTCTCTCTATATCTCTATCTATCTCTCTCTATATATCTCTCTCTATATCTCTATCTATCTCTCTCTATATATCTCTCTCTATATCTCTATCTATCTCTCTCTATCTATCTCTCTCTCTATATCTCTATCTATCTCTCTCTATATATCTCTCTCTATATCTCTATCTATCTCTCTCTATATATCTCTCTCTATATCTCTATCTATCTCTCTCTATCTATCTCTCTCTATATATCTCTCTCTATATCTCTATCTATCTCTCTCTATATCTCTATCTATCTCTCTCTATATATCTCTCTCTATATCTCTATCTATCTCTCTCTATCTATCTCTCTCTATATATCTCTCTCTATATCTCTATCTATCTCTCTCTATATATCTCTCTCTATATCTCTATCTATCTCTCTCTATCTATCTCTCTCTCTATATCTCTATCTATCTCTCTCTATCTATCTCTCTCTATCTATCTCTCTCTATATATCTCTATCTATCTCTCTCTATCTATCTCTCTCTATATATCTCTATCTATCTCTCTCTCTATATCTCTATCTATCTCTCTCTATATATCTCTCTCTATATCTCTATCTATCTCTCTCTATATATCTCTCTCTATATCTCTATCTATCTCTCTCTATCTATCTCTCTCTATATATCTCTCTCTATATCTCTATCTATCTCTCTCTATATATCTCTCTCTATATCTCTATCTATCTCTCTCTATCTATCTCTCTCTATATATCTCTCTCTATATCTCTATCTATCTCTCTCTATATATCTCTCTCTATATCTCTATCTATCTCTCTCTATATCTCTATCTATCTCTCTCTATCTATCTCTCTCTCTATATCTCTATCTATCTCTCTCTATCTATCTCTATCTATCTCTCTCTATATATATATATATATATATATATATATATATATATATATACTCTCCTACTTTTCACATCCAACCTTTATTTTACTCCACATAATCCTTGACTTAACTCTTTCAGGGTTGGTGCCATACTAGTACGGCTTGCATGCCAGGGTTGGTGCCGTACTAGTACGCATAAATTCTAGCACCTTCAAATCTAGCTAGAGAAAGCTGGTAGGCCTATATATGAGAGAATGGGTATATTTGGCTAGTGTTCGGGGTATAAAAGAATCCTGCAGCACACAGTGCATAATGAGAAAAAAAAAAACTCCGACCGTGCTTTTGGTTTAAAACGGCGACTTTGCAGTGTATTTTCACATGCTATTTATGGTTGTATTCTAGTTTTCTTGGTCTCATTTTATAGAATTGTAAACATATTATGGAAATTGAGATGATTTTGATTGGTTTCATAATGAAAATTACCTTGAAATTGAGCTCAAAGTAGCAGAAATGTTCGATTTTTGCCAAAGTTCAAGGTAAACAAATCATGCCATGCGTCCAATACACTTCAACTGGTGAATGTAATATTTTTTCACAAGTGCCCTGATATTATTTATACCATTTCTATGCCATTTCTACACGAATGCAGTAGTCTGCATAACATAAATCTTCTATTTTTTGTGAGAATAAAAATTCAAAGTGGAAAGCAAAAGAAATGTAGCAGAGGCCTGGGGACATGAGTAATGAACAGAGGAAATGTTATTTTAGTGCTAGAAATGTCTGTCTTGTTTATTCTAGACCCTATTTGGAAATTGGCATCTTTTGAAATTTCCGTGAAATTGGCAAAATTGCCAATTTCTGACCACGTTATTGGATAGTTGAAATCGGTAAATGGGCAGTTTCTTGTACTCATTTGATAGAAAAAATGAAGTTCTAGTGAAATTGGTATGATTTTTGTCGACTGGTACATAGGAATTGGCTGAAAATAGGGCTCAAAGTGGGCAAAATCGCCGATGCATAAACATCGCTGAGACCGCTAACTTCGCGAGAGCATAATTTTGTAAGTTTTCCCATCAAATTTCATACTTTTGGTGTCATTATGATCGGGAAAAGATACTCTATCATTTCATAAGAAATGATAATTTTTCGAAAAAAAAAATTATTATTTATATCCAAGCAATCTCTCACCATGACATCAATCTGATCCAGATCAAGGATTCTATAATTACAAGGACAATAAGAGCTCCAGGATCTCTACACTGCAAAGCTTACAATGAGAAATACAAATTAACTAAGAAACATGTAATCCGAGCCATTAGTGCCAGGACAATACAGAACCATCATCACTATCTGCTGATGACAATTCACTGCTACTTCCATCACCTCAAATGAGACAACAGGGTGACCAATTAGAATGTGAATTTTTTTTTTTTTAACACTTCGGCTGTCTCCCACCGAGGCAGGGTGACCCAAAAATAGAAAAACACTCACTATCATTGACATGATCACTGTCTTTGTAGAGGCACTCAGATATGACAGTTTAAATGTCACTCCAAACAGCCAATACCCCAAACCTTTCCTTTAAAGTGCAGGCACTGTACTTCTCACCTCCAGGACTCAAGCCCAGTTAACCAGTTTCCCTGAATCTCTTCACAAAATATTACCCTCCTCACACCCCAACAGCTTGTCATGTCCCAAAAACCATTCGTCTTCACCATTCACTCCTAACACACTAACACATACCTGCTGCATGTCCAAGTCCCTTGCACACAAAAACCTCTTTTACCTCGTCCCTCCATCCTTTCCCACGATGACCTCTACTCCTCCTTCCCTCCACTACAGATTTATACACTCTCCAAATCATCCCATTTTGCTTCATCCTTTCTAAATGACCAAACCATCTCAACAAACCCTCCTCAGCCCTCTGAATAATACTTTTAGTAACTCCACACCTCCTCCTAATTTCCACACCACGAATTCTTTGCACAATATTTACACCACACACTGCCCTTAGACACAACATCTCCACTGCCTCCAGCCTCCTCCTCGCTGCAACATTTACAACCCATGCTTCACACCCATGTTAGAGTGTTGGTACCACTATACTCTCGAATATTTCCTTCTTTGCCTCCATGGATGACGTTTTTTGTCTCCATACCTCAATGAACCACTCACCTTCATCAATTCTATGATTAACCCCTTCCTTCATAAACCCATCCGTGACAATTATTATTATAATCAAATAAAGTGCTAAACCGACAAGGGTCATGCAGCTCCACGGGGTAGAAAATAGTGCCAGAGCTATAAACAGCTAGGTGGAGAGGGGAACAGAGGTGAGGGGAGGAAAGGGCTGTATAGTAAAGCAGTTGCTGACAAAGTCAAAAAGCGATCATACGTCAAAGGTAGGGCTACAAAAAGGGAAGATAAGGTAAGAGCGGTAGGGTGGCAACGGGACAGCTAACTGCTGAACAAACTTTAGGCTCTTGTAACCTGACACAAACTGGGGAAAACTGGAAGAGCAACACCTGGAGCGCCCCCCGATTACCCGAGGACACAAATATTCCATTGTAAATAAGTCATTATTCACAAAGATAGGCATGCTAACAATGAGAACCAATAAAATCTACAGGTTAGTAGGGTCAGTGAAGTCAATGTGTGGAAGCAATGGAAAGTGTGTAAGCAAGGAGGAATCAGAATTTTATGAAGGAAAAGATTGCTGCAAGGGTTTTGAAAAATAAGGAGGCGCACTGGTGTCCATCGAGGGTTTCGTCTCTGCAATATAGTTAGAGATAACATCAAATGTTTCAGCGGACAAGGAAGATGCTGATATCATGACCTGAGAGACAGGTGAGGTAGAGCAAGTAGAGATGGGAAACTATAGAGGGAACCAAAGTCGTCTGAGAGTGGAGGGGAGTATGAACCTGGAGAGATGTGCCGGCGGGGACAAAAGGATCCTTTGGTGGAACAGGAGAGGAAGGAGGCTGGAGGAGAAGTCTGAGGAGGCACAGGAGAAGAGGGGACCAAACGAAGGGGGCGGTGAACCTCCACTATCACGTGAGAGTTAGAAAGGGGGTGAGAACTAGGCACCAAGGCCGAAAAGGAGAACTGTTGGGGAATTGTAAGCACCAGAGGTATGCGAAGAGACCTAGGCTTCGGAGACGGGCTCAACTTCACAGGTGATAGGTATGAAGAAGATGCAGGCGTGCGAGGCCTCGCAGAATGAGAAACTAGTGGACAAGATGAAGAGGTAGAAGTAGGAAGAGGTACAGAGGTGAGGATTTCAGAGGGTAAAACCGCAAAAGAATTAGAGATGGGGGTGACCCCGGAAGACATGGCACCAGAGGAGCTGGTAGGTGGGGGGGACCGTCAAGGCAGAGGAGCTGGTAGGCAGGGGGACTGTCAAGGTTGGAGGTCTCCTAGCTACTCAAGAATAAGGAACACAAGGTAGATTCCCCCAAAGGCGGTGCTGAGAGACAGCCATAGCATAAGGCCTTATCTCTCCTTAAGACAACGGATTTCACGTTCATTGAGATAGACCTGACATCGGCGGGAAAAAGGATGAGTTTCATTGCAATTAAGACAAGTGGGAGGAAGACTATACTATGTACTGGCACGATCTGTGGCACCACGGATTGGGCACTCCACGAAGACCTGCAGTATTTAGCGAGATGTTGGAAGCGCCAACAATTTCGACACTGTTGGGGTGTAGGGACCACTTCACGGACCCCTATGCGATGTCCCACAATATAAATGGAGGATGGGAATTCATGGCAGTCAAAGGTTAAGTGGGTGATGTTACCGGGAAGTGCCTCCTTCCGCGAGCGTGCAGGACATATGTACATGTATTTATTTTGAGAACTGGGAGGTCCTGAGGGGCTAATTGCTCTAAAATATCATCACTGCAAGACAGAAAATCACACTGTACAATGGAACATGGAAAGACCACCATACCACTGCAAGAATTAAGAGTAGCATGTTTGTGAACTGTGATAGGAACGTTATCAATGGAAGTAAGATGGGAGATATCATGAGATTGACCAGTGTTCAGAACAGTAACAATGTGTGCACCAATCTGAAGAGCATGAAAGGATATATTTTGGCCAACGTGTCGTAAAAGAGCTTTACCAATACTGTGGTCCGAAAGATAATCAGTTGGAGACGTCGGCTGCAAGGAAAAGAATTTGGTCCACTGTATACTTGTAAACATGGTGTGTAAAAGAAGTGGGTGTCATGTAGGTCATTTCTGGGTGGAATGAGCAGAAATCAAAGAACTGTCATCAGCAAAGGGTCAGGAATATTTAGTGTAGGACCACGGGTGGCCCAACTTCAGGTAGGCGGGCGATCCAAAAACCGTATGTGGGGAAGCCAGATGCTTAGTTAAAGGCGTGCAAGAGGCAGAAGCACTGGAAGAAACAGGCAGAGCCTCAGCACCAGGAGCAGGTGACGAAGCATCACCAGCAGAAGGTACAAGGGTATGGGAAATGTCTGGAGAATGGTCCAATAACGAAGCCAGATCAGAACAGAATGCGGTAACAAAAAGGGGCCTGGGAGGAGGAGGGAGGTCACGGAACGAAGACTCCATAATGGTGGCACTTCTTTCTTATTATTTTAAGAAAAAATAAAGAAGGAAAGAAAAAAAAAAAGAAAGGGACAGCAGAGGGACAGTTACTAGAAGGCATGGAAGGGCCATAACTTCCTCCCTTCATCCAAGAGGACCTCGAAACTGCCAGCAGTGCAGATGCAGCGTGGAACCCATGCCATACTTTACCCTTCACGCCAGTAAACCTGCACTCCGGGATAGCAACCTCACAACCACTGAGCCACCTGGGCAGACAATAGAGAGGGTGGTTGGACACTTGCCACAAAGCATACCTCCCTCGGCTGCCACCTCTCAAAACCAACAGGCAGCCTTTGGAGATACATCAGTCACCTGCAGGACACCCTGCCCCCACCTCCTGGAAATCTGGAAAGGGAGCAGGGCATCTCCAGATCCAGATTCCACTGCAAACTACACTACTCTCGAGGGACTCCATGGAGTGGGATGAACCCCGGCACACTTCCCCCTACCAAGAAACCATAATGCCAAAGGGGAAGACCCCAGAGGCTACAAATGGGATGTGGAAAGGGAGGGGGGGCAGAGGGGGGGGGGGGGACAGAGGGGGGGACAGAGGGGGATGGGGAGGATGGGATAGGGAAGGGGGGATTGGGGGTAATTAGGATTGGTCTGAGGAAGGAGACCAAAAGGTTTAATTCCTCAGACCAAAAGCCTTTTCACCATGCCAAGGAACCCACCTTGAAGAAGCCATCTATGACAAGTCTACTCCCAAGTATGTGAACACTTCACTTCTTCCATACTCCTTCCCTCCAATGTGACATACCCTCATCACCTTACTCTTATCTATTTTCACTTTCAACTTTCTTGCTTTACACACCCTCCTAAACACCACACCATCCTGAGCAATATCTATCCTCTAAATAAAACAAAGAATTATGTTCAATGCTATACCCATGTGGGTCATTCAGCACAAAATGTGGTGGAGGCTTGATCCTCCATCTGCTGAGTGTGAGACAGATGTTTCATATTTCTACTCACCAATTTATACCAACAGCTAACCTCTTAATGTGATAAACTGAAAAGGACCTGGAAAGAGCAACTGCAACCACTGCAAGATCAGACTAAAAGTCATAGCTCTAGAAGCCAGGTATGAAACAGAGAAAACTCATTCAGAAGTTAAATAGCAAGAATTATTTTATTTCTTTATGAAGAGATGTTCAATTCCCCCCCCCCCATCCTTTTATGGGTTTTGCAGAGCCTGAGTTGAGTTGGAAAATTTTTGAGGCTGTAATATTTACTGTGGTTAATTTTCAATTGATTTGCTATTCTGCAACACCACCTCCAGTCTGAACTACAGTATATGCAAAGTGGTGAGCTGCACACTAAGGAGCATCTCTTGAGGAACAGTTTATACTACTGGGAGATGATTTACTGTAACAACTTCTGGAATCATGATCACCAATACAAAAAAAAAGGCACCTCAATTCGCTATCCTTAAGAGGAAAGTGGTGTTAACCCCAAGTTTAGGGTCTGTCTGTCTGTCTCTGTGTCTGTCTCATAGGTATACACAAATATAATTATACATAGTGTAAATTACCTAGGATACCCTAAAAAATCTGAAGTGCTATACTGTGCTTGTAGATATAATGCATAAGAATACCTGTTTGTTCACAGTGGCTCTCTCTGAGACAGAGAGACAAGCAGAGAGATGGAGAGAGACAAGCAGACAGAGACAGATAATCAGAGATAAGAGCTCGTCAAATGCCATCCCTTATCTTTGCACACTTGCCGGTGCCCATCAAATGTCATAGCTGATCTCCTCTTATCTCTGCACCCTCCCTGGAGCCCATCAAATGTCATCTCATATCTGATCTTATCACTGCCCTCCTGATGCTTGTCACTGAACACTTGTCTTACACATTGCTTCAAGTGAATTTCTTCCTTCTTCCTCCTCCTCCACCTTCCCTCTTCCTTCTTCTACACCTACCATCCGACTTACAACCTGCTCGACATACGTCCACTCGACTTACGACCATACATCTGGCAGCTGGGCTGGGCCGGCTGATACATACCACCGTACAATATTTGACGATACTCATGGCGGCAATTCGCCATGCAGGCAGCATCAGTTTGAGTTACCCTGCCCTATCAGCAGCATCATACTGTATTAACTGTACTAACTGGACAGTAAATTTCACAATGGCCCCTAAGAGGAAGTCTGAATTTTGCACTGGAGATTGTGGCAGGAAGGCAAAGGCTCTTACTCTTGAGTTCTCTCTATTTGTTTTCACTATTGCACATAAATCTGATTGCCTGTATATCTGTCTTTGTCTTCCTGTGTGTGTCTGTCTACCTGTGTGTGTGTCTACCTGTGTGTCTTTCTGTCTGCTTGTCTCTGTCCCAGAGAGCTGCTCATGAACCAACAGGTATTACACACGAAGCAGAGTTGTCACATCTTCAGTATGATGCTAATATTGCTCTACAGCTTATTTATCTATCACAATTCATCTAATACGACATCATAAACAATACAAATAACATAAAAACCTGATATACACTCAAGAATAAATAAAATATGAACTTAACTGCTTTAAACTCCACATCTTGCACCTGTGCTGGTGGGCAGGTACACATTCAAATCATTAAGAGTGTAAATAACAAAAAAAAGGCACAATACCGTGCCAGTGTGGCTATGGGCTCTCCTCTCTCTCCTGTCCTTGCTAATCTTTACATGGAATACATCAAGATTGTTTTTCTTCCTACCATCGATGTGCGCCCTTCACTCTGGCTCCGCTATGTTAATGACACCTTTGCTCTGTGGCCTCATGGCTCCAGTCTCTTCCAACCTTTTCTTGAAGCCCTTAATAATCTTGCCCCTTCCATTAAGTTTAAAGCTGAATGGGAATCTAATTCCTTGCTTCCTTTCCTTGATGTCCATGTCCACCCCTCAGATACACGTTTTTCCTTTTCCGTTTACCGCAAACCTATGCACAGTGGCATGTACATTCACTACTTTTCCTATCATGTTTTCCCTGTCAAGAAAAGTGTTCTTATTTCCCTCTTTCTCCGTGCCCTCTGCATCTGTGATCCCCAGTTCCTTCCAGCAGAAATTTCCACTCTTCATAATTCGTTTTCCCGTCTTGGCTACCCTTCCCATTTCATAGACTCTGCCCTCTCACGTGCTAAACGTAATTTCTTCTCTCCCAAACTCTCTACTCCTGGGAGCTCTTGTGTCCTCTGCCTTCCCTACATTTCCAGTCTTTCTAATCTCAACAATTATCTCCGTCCCTTAGACATCAAGCTTGCTTACCGCCAGACTAACACTCTTCGCACTAATCTCGTGCATACCTCTCCTCCCTCTACAGATGTTCCTGGTGTCTACTCTATTTCTTGCTCCTCCTGTCCTCTTCAATACTTTGGAGAAACTGGTCGATCTCTTTCTGACATACTTAGGGAGCACAAAAATAGGATTAGCCTTGCCGACACTAACAATGCTCTGTTCTGTCACGTCAGAGATCACAGCCATCTTATTGATTGGTCTTCTGCTAAAACTGTCTTCCCTACTTCCAACTTTAACAGTCGCCATCTAGTTGAATCCTCTCTAATACACAACTTTCCTTGTATGAATCTTAGTCCTGGCTTCGTCTCTATAGATGCCTTCCTCTCCCACTACATTGTAAAATGCTCCAAACTTCAGAACACCCGTGACTTAACCTGATTTCTCCTTTTTCCTTCTCCCCCTTCCCCTTTCTTCTTTCCCTTTTTCTCCTCTGGGTTGTCTTTCTTCTGTCTCGTGTTTCTGTTCCTTCATTATTTATTTCATCTCTTCCCCTTCTTCTCCACCTCTGTGTACTTGCTCTTCCTCTGTGGGCACCTAGCTCCCTTGCAGTGCCCCCCTTTCTTTGTATTTGACTGGCTCTTCCTCCTTATTCCCCACTACTACTACTACCACTGCTGCTACTACTACCACTACTACTACTACTACTACCACAACTACCTCTTCCTGCCTATATATACACCCCTTCCAGCTCTACTTCTCGTTAGTGTGACTTTGTAAATGATCCAAGTCGGACCGAAACGTCGTCGTAAGCTCCTCTCTTCTACGTGCGGGTTATTTATCATTAAGAGTGTGTTATTGGTCTTGAAGACGCCATATTAATAACGATATTAATAACACAATAATAGTCACTCTGAGATGCATTAAATGTTTATAAAACGTTAATATAGACATTTTTCTTAATCCATCTATGATTATTTTTTTCAAAATTATATAATAAACACGCTATGTAATGTATAAATTAACATAAATACGAGATGTTTTTCCAGTCGGCTTGACAGAGTGAACAAAAACCATTTGTGTCCGGGCTGGTAACAACAACTACTGTAGTTTGTTTACAAAACTCTCAAACCTTCTACACTCTCATTCTCTCTCTTGTTTATTCATTTAATCTTGTTTACTTACCTCTCACTCTACATTAAGCCTACAGATATTTTAAGGTAAGTACAGTGGTCCCTCGCTTTTCGTAGTTCTCGGCAATCATAGATTTTGGAAATCATAGGGGTATTTTCGTATAAACATGGGCTCGCTTCATAGGTTGACTCGCGAGTAGTAGTTCGTCCGGGACGCATACCCACGGCGTGAGCCGGGGCGGCAGCCTGTCTGGCATTGTTTACCAGTGAGCGAAGGTCCCCTCACATGCTCCAGTGAAATATTTCATAATATTCCATTTATTTTAGTGCTTGCAGGTACTAAATAAGCTACCATGGTTCCAAAGAAAGCTCCTAGTGCCAACCCTGTGGTAAAGAAGGTGAGAAATACGATTGAATTTAAGAAAAACATCATTGAACAATATGAAAGTGGTACAAGTGCGGCCGAACTGGCCAGGATGTATAAGAAACCCTACACAACCATATGTTCCATAGTGGCCAAGAAAAAGGAAATCAAGGACGCTGTTGTTGCAAAGGGGGTAACTATGCTGACAAAAATGAGCTCACCAGTACTCGAAGAGGTTGAGAAGTTATTATTGGTGTGGATAAATGAGAAACAATTAGCAGGAGATACTCTTATGACTGATTATTTGTGAAAAGGCTAGGCAGTTGCACAACGATCTGGTAAAGAAACTGCCTGAAAATAGTGGTGATGTGAATGAATTTAAGGCCAGCAAAGGTTGGTTTGAGAGATTTAAGAACCGTACTGGCATACACAGTGTGGTAAGGCATGGTGAGGCTGCCAGTTCGGACCACAAGGCGACTGAATTTTTTTTTTTTTCAACAAGTCGGCCGTCTCCCACCGAGGCAGGGTGACCCAAAAAAGAAAGAAAATCCCCAAAAAGAAAGTACTTTCATCATCATTCAACACTTTTGCCACACTCACACATTATCACTGTTTTTGCAGAGGTGCTCAGAATACAACAGCTTAGAAGCATATACGTATAAAGATACACAACATATCCCACCAAACTGCCAATATCCCAAACCCCTCCTTTAAAGTGCAGGCATTGTACTTCCCATTTCCAGGACTCAAGTCCGACTACATGAAAATAACCGGTTTCCCTGAATCCCTTCACTAAATATTACCCTGCTCACACTCCAACAGATCGTCAGGTCCTAAGTACCATTCGTCTCCATTCACTCCTATCTAACACGCTCACGCACGCTTGCTGGAAGTCCAAGCCCCTCGTCCACAAAACCTCCTTTACCCCCTCTCTCCAACCCTTTCAAAGATGACCCCTACCCCGCCTTCCTTCCCCTATCGATTTATATGCTTTCCATGTCATTCTACTCTGATCCATTCTCTCTAAATCACCAAACCACCTCAACAACCCCATTCTGCCCTCTGACTAATACTTTTATTAACTCCACACCTTTTCCAAATTTCCACACTCCAAATTTTCTGCATAATATTTACACCACACATTGCCCTTAGACAGGACATCTCCACTGCCTCCAACCATCTCCTCGCTGCTGCATTTACCACCCAAGCTTCACATCCATATAAGAGTGTTGGTACTACTATTCTTTCACAAATTCCCTTCTTTGCCTACATAGATAACGTTTTTTTGACTCCACATATACCTCAACGCACCACTCGCCTTTTTTCCCTATCAATTCTACGATTAACCTCATCCTTCATAAATCCATCCACTGACATGTCAACTCCCAAGTATCTGAAAGCATTCACTTCTTCCATACTCCTGAAAAATATGTGCATGAATTCAAGGAGTACATAGAGGCTGAAGGACTGAAACCTGAACAAGTGTTCAATTGTGACGAAACAGGCCTCTTTTGGAAGAAAATGCCAAAGAGGACCTTCATTAGACAGGAGGAAAAGGCAATGCCAGGACACAAGCCTAGGAAAGACAGGCTGACGCTAATGTTCTGTGCTAATGCTAGTGGGGATTTCAAAGTGAAGCCATTACTAGTGTACCATTCTGAAAATCCCAGAGTGTTCAGGAAAAACAATGTTATGAAGGGTAAATTGTGTGTGTTTTGGAAATCTAATAGTAAGGCATGGGTCACAAGGGAAATTTTCGTCGAGTGGTTCAATGAAGTGTTTGGCCCTAGTGTGAAGAATTACCTCCTGGAAAAGAAATTGGATCTCAAGTGCCTGCTAGTAATGGACAATGCACCTGCTCATCCTCCAAACTTGGATGACCTACTTTTCGAGGACATTGGGTTCATCACAGTAAAGTTCTAGCCCCCGAATACCACTCCTCTCCTCCAGCCCATGGACCAGCAGGTTATTGCAAACTTGAAAAAACTCTACACCAAAGCAATTTTTCACAGGTGCTCGACTGTGACCACAGATACTCACTTGACCCTAAGGGAATTTTGGAGAGAACACTTCAGCATCCTCCATTGCATAACCCTTATAGGTATGGCTTGGGAGGGAGTGACTACCAGGACTTTGAACTCTGCCTGGAGAAAATTGTGGCCAGATTGTGTCGACAAGAGGGATTTTGAAAGGTTTGGGACTGACGCTGATGAGCCTATGTCTGTTGTAAAATCAATTGTGGCACTGGGGAGTTCCATGGGGTTGGATGTGAGTTTGGAGGATGTGGAAGAATTGGTGGAAGACCACAACGAAGAGCTCACCACTGAGGAGCTGCAAGAGCTTCAGCAGGAACAGCAACAGATTGCAGCTCAGAATCTTGCTGCACAGGAGGAGGAAGACAGATGGAAGATGGTGCCTTCCTCAGAAATTAAAGAGATTTTTGCTATGTGGGGTAAGATGGAAAGCTTTATGGAGAAACGTCACCCTAACAAGGTTGTTGCAAGCCATGTTGGCAACATGTACAGTGACAAAGTCTTGGCCCATTTTAGGGAAGTTTTAGAGATGCCAGAAATAGAGCTCTCTGGACAGTTATTTTGCGAGACAGGACTCCAGTGACTAAAGCTGGTCCTAGTGGCATTAAGAAACAGAGAAGAGAAGCAACCCCAGAAAAGCAATTGGTACCTGAGGTGTTGCTGGAAGGGGATTCCCCCTTCCAAACTATAAACAATCCACTCTCTCTCCTCCTCCAGTCTCCCATACACTAAGAAGAATCTCCAATAAAGGTAAGTGTTATGCTGTTAATGTTTCATTCATCATTTCCCATTGTATTGTTTATGTACTACATATATATTTCATGTAAAAAATGTTTTTGTTTTAATACTTCTGGGTGTCAGGAACGGATTAATTGTATTTACATTATTTCTTATGGGGAAAATTGATTCACAAATCGTATATTTTGTTAATAGTAGCAGCTCCAGGAACGGATTAACTATGAAAAACGAGGGACCACTGTAATGAGTAAGCACTATATTATATTATAATTTAATAATATTATTAATATTAGTACGTACATATTATTGTAATAATAATATGTAATAATTATTATTATTAATTTAGGGCAGTGGAGCACGGATCCACTGTATAGCACTTTGTTTGGATTTCTGGAGTTATCCTAGGTAATTTACACTATGTATGATAACTTTACTTACGCGTACCTGTGTGTGTGTGTGTGTGAGAGAGAGAGAGAGAGAGAGAGAGAGAGAGAGAGAGAGAGAGAGAGAGAGAGAGAGAGAGAGAGAGAGAGAGAGAGAGAGAGAGAGAGAGAGAGAGACAGAGACAGACAGAGACAGACAGAGACAGACAGAGACAGACAGACAGACAGACAGACAGACAGAGACAGACAGACAGACAGACAGACAGACAGACAGACAGAGACAGACAGACAGACAGACAGACAGACAGACAGACAGACAGACAGACAGACAGAGACAGACAGACAGAGACAGACAGAGACAGACAGAGACAGACAGACAGACAGAGACAGACAGAGACAGACAGAGACAGACAGAGACAGACAGACAGACAGACAGTAGGGGTTGCAAGATCCTGTACGAGGCACAAGTACACTCACACCTTGAGTATGCTCCACTTTCTTGGTTTGCCTGCCCCCCCTCTCATCTGCGACTGCTTGACAGAGTAGAAGACAGAGCAAGACGTCTCATCTCTCGCCTGGACCTATCCTGGATTGATCTGTCATTTCAGCAGAGCCTTCAACATAGGAGGGATGTGGGTGGCCTTACTGTTATGTACAAGGCCAATATTGTCAAAGTACCACACTTGGATCCACTTCGAGGACAGCGTGAAACAAGCTTTTATGCCAATAGACGGGCAGAAAGCAGCAACTTCACTCTGGCTGTACCCTTCTCCAGAACATCACTCCATCTGAGATCATACATACCCAGGATGACTCGAGTATGGAACACATTCGTACAGCATAATGATGTCAACGAGATAAAGTCAGCTGATCAAATGAAAATGCTGGCCCACAGATGGCTCCAACTTCATCCTGTTCCCTACTTGTATGTCTCATAACAATAAAAATGCTTTCAAATGAGCTGATGTAGGTAACAGCTCTTAGCTTGCCAATAAAGATAGGAATCCTTAACCTGTAAATAGCTTGTCAATAAAGCTAGGGATCCTTAACCTTGTCAAACCCTGTGTAAAAAAAAAGAGAGAGAGAGAGAGAGAGAGAGAGAGAGAGAGAGAGAGAGAGAGAGAGAGAGAGACAGACAGAGACAGAGAGAGAGAGAGAGAGACAGACAGACAGACAGAGACAGAGAGAGAGACAGAGAGACAGAGACAGACAGAGAGAGACAGAGAGAGACAGAGAGACAGAGAGAGACAGAGAGAGAGAGAGACAGAGAGAGAGAGAGAGAGAGAGAGAGAGACAGACAGACAGACAGAGAGACAGAGAGACAGAGAGACAGAGACAGAGAGAGAGAGACAGAGAGAGACAGAGAGAGA
>NC_091322.1:33247949-33462949 GCF_038502225.1 Cherax quadricarinatus | reverse complement strand
TGCGAAGAGCACCATAGTCGTGGAGTAGGTGCTCTTCGCACCTACTCCTAGGTTGAGGGACTGATTACCTCATCTTCTGTATATAGTCCTGTCTTCAAGTTATGTCCTGGAATTTGTATTGATAAAGCCACTGGATGGCGAAATGTCTACAATAAAGATACCCAGATGTTGCACATGTGTCTTAATTTCATCTTGTCGGTATTATATACCATTGTTACACAAGGTTGGTGATACATCTGAGTTTGAAAATGTGCAGAGACCTTTTGCTGCCTAAATAGAATAAAACATTAAAATGACTAGGAATACCTCAAAGCACTTGAAAAGGCAAAATAAGAATAAAGTACAATTTCAGCTGATGTGAAAAATCTCTCTGCTGAGGACACCAGTGATCATAGAAAAAGGGTACACATTAGGCACTGCTCCCCAACTTTGCTGTGCGAGGCATTCATCATGTTCGAAACAGAGTGCATGACTGGGACCCCTAATGAAAAGTTTGTATGGAAACAGGCAAACCTTGAGGCAAGATAAAATACAATTTATCAACATGGTCAGCAAAGGTGTAATTTTCTCTGAGGAAAGAAGCTACCCAAGTTCCCATCACAAGCTCCACCTGTCAGGATATTATCCACCATATGGTTGACAGACTTCAATCTTTTGAACTATAAGACTTTTTCTGAAGTGAAAAACTAAGGTTACACAGAACCCCAGGCCACTTTATTTCCTTAGTCCTAAGATATAAAGCAAGACTTCAAGAATAGCAATGAGATATTGTACAGTCAAATCACAGAATGGGTGAAGTTCAAATCCATGGCAGGCGAGTCCTAAAACTCACAGGCCTGTGTTGAATTAATCTTGCCAGCCTGGCAAGATTAATTCAACTAGGTATAGTTCTATACACCATAGGAATGTTAGCATGAGCCCAACTGTGACCATATATGCAGAATTTTATAGACGAATTCCACACTAGCACGACAACAGTTTTAAGGGGACCTGAGCTAAGGCATGCTATAGCCATGATGGTATGGGATTCATTTGTAAAAACCTGCATTAATGGCCACAGTGGGGGCCCACGCTCACATTCCTATGGTGCACAGAAAAATATCTAGCTGAATGAATTTTGTTGGGCCAGCATAGGCCAGTGGTTAAGCATACAGGCCTGCAAGTTGTAGGACTCGTCTGTTATGGGCTCAAGCCCCACCTGTTTTGCTATTTGTTTATTGAAGTTTATTGAAGGCGGTCATAAGACCTTCACCTTCGACAGTCAAATGATCAGAGAGCAAACTCGTATGAATATCCATAGTGCCATCTTGAAACCAAAAGCAAAGATCTGAAATGGTATGGATCAGGATGGCATAGTCTTAATATGTGGTTACTCCTCTCCATAGAGAAGTCAGCATCTTGAAATATGATCTACCAAAGCTAACTTCAATTTATTTATAGGCAAGAGCATGTTTAAGAATGAAAGATCCAACAGATAATGAGAAATATTTTATTTGTTTATTCTGAAATTTCAGAATAACTCAGGAAAATAAAGAGTAAAATCTCCTGCAGAAGGTGGATTGAAGATTGGATAGCAAAGGAGGGAGGGAGAACACAATTTAAAATGTACCAGCCCTGACAAAGCTTGTGTTGTACTGCACATGCCTGGTAGCCCCTCTACCTCAATAATCCCCTACCCCTTCACTATGGCTGACTGAGGCATGGTAGGCGATTTTCACTGTGAGGCTTGAGACTAAGTTATTCGGATCTAGTTAACCCAGAAACAGCAACTGCCATTGTGCAAATCCCTGTATCCATAAAAAGGTTGTTTACCCCTCTTTTTATAATACATACTGTATACCTTAGAATTACACAATCTAGTGTAGTACTCACCATAGATGTCAAGAGATAAAAATGGGAGCACCACTCTCCAGTGCATCTTTATAGACAAGAGATGCGTTCAGCCTGCAATAACACTTGCAGGTTGTCAGCACAGGCAAAAGCCTTGAGAATAACACTGGTAACCATAGGTTCTTGAGTTCCACAGGTTGTTGGCACAGGAAGAAGCCTTGAAAGCAACACTTTTAACCTAAGATTCTCGAGCTTCAATGATTGAAGACAAACACTGATGAATGTTGCACCTTGACATGGAGAGCATCGATCAACAATTTCCTCAAGAGGATCAGAGCATCCTCGGAAACTGATCAAATACAAGAAAATCCTGCTCGAGAGCAGGTTAGGACAAACCAAATTACTTTTCTCTGAACCAGCAAAAGTGAAACACAAAAGTTTTCTGACATTTTTCTGAAATATGAGGCGTCTTGCGAGTGTGAGAGAAAACCATAAGACCAACTCAGTTGGGGTATGGAAGGCACTGGAACCCTAAATGATGGCCTAGAATCAGAATGACTAGCAGAGAACTGCAAAAATCTCACTCGGCTATAATTCCACGAGAGATGTACATCATGACCTTGAACTTAATAAAATGTCTAACCTAAACCCTGTTAAAGCTGAAAGAAAAAAGAGGAAACCTTACTCAATCTTTGAATATTTTAACTTACCATTTTCTTTGCTAATTATAAAAAGAGAATAGTATATAACTTCTCAATCTGAAGCAAAATTAAACAGTGGAACATCAAAATTTTAGAATTTAATTCATCACACTGTAATTGGAAACTTCATTTTGGTTTTCTGAAAATGATGAACTCCAAGGGAAAAAATCAGTGTATCCTGGGGGAAAATAACCAATCCTAATCAATTACAATATTATGAAAGTCATTTAATACTAACCAAATAGCTGCCCATACATGTAACTCAATATATTACTGAAAGAATTAGAGGTAAGACAGAATGTAGGACTGCAGATGAGCAACAAGGTTTTAGAGTGGGTAGGGGATGTGTAGAACAAGTTTTTACATTGAAGCACATATGTGAACAGTACAGTGGACCCTCAGCTAACGATGGCATCACCTTATGTTAAATCCAGCATACGATACATTTTAACGCAAAAATTTTGCCTCGGCTAACGCTAAAAAACTCGCCCTACGCGATTCGTTCGAGACGCGTCCAAGTGTGGCCTGAGCGTGCCTCAGTTGTCCCGTGAGTGCCAGTGTTTACAAGCCAGCCAGTGCGGTCGCATCCACGCATACAATCGGAACATTTCATATTATCACAGCGTTTTTAGTGATTGTACCTGCAAAATAAGTCACCATGGGCCCCAAGAAAGCTTCTAGTGCCAACCCTGCAGGAAAAAGGGTGAGAATTACACCTACCATCCGACTTACGACCTGCTCGACTTACGACTGTGTTTTTTATGCCAAATTTCTGGGAAATAAACAACTACTTGTGTTGTACACAGTGTTTATCCTAAACCTTACAGTATAAAATACAGTACTAACAACATAAAAAGTAAAGTAAAACATGAAACACCAAAATAAAACAATAAAATAACGTCATTACAAAAATGTTTTGTTGATATTCAATAGTAACATTCGACTTACGACCGGTTTCTCGGAACCAAACTCGGTCGTAAGTCGGATGGTAGGTGTACTATGGATATGAAGAGAGATTAAGGAAACGCGTGCAAAGTGGCTTGAAGTGCAAACCTTCATGGATGAAAATCACTCACACAGCTATTGCAAGCCATGCTGGTGACTATTACAATGACAACGTTGTGAACCACTTTAGACAAATCATAAAAGGAACGGGAGGTACAGGCCTCTATGGACAGATATGTTGTGCGACAGAGGTCCAGTGACTCTCAAGCTGGTCCTAGTGGCATTAAAAGAAGAAGGGAAGTAACCCCAGAAAAGGACTTGATACCTCCCATCCCATTAATCATCACCAGATCTTCAATAAAGGTAAGTGTCAGTTTGTGTGTATTAAAATTAATATTTCATGTGGTAAAAATGTTTTTTTTTTTTTTCATACTTTGGGGTGTCTTGCACGGATTAATTTGATTTCCATTATTTCTTATGAAAAAATTAATTCAGCTAACGATAATTTCAGCATATGATGAGTTTTCAGGAACGGATTAATATCATTAGCTGAGGGTCCACTGTATTTAGATAAATGTAGGAAAGTCTTCATTGCATTTATGGATTTAGAAAAGGCAAACGATAGAGTGGATAGGGGAGCAATATGGCAGATGTTGCAAGTACATATATGGAATAGGTACTAAGTTACTAAATGCTGAGGATAGTAAGGCTAAGGTTAGGGTGTGTAGAAGAGAGGGAGAGACAACGTCCCGGTAAAAGTATGTCTAATGTCACCATGGTTGTTTAATATATTTATAGATGGGGTTGTAAAAGAAATAAATGCTAGGGTGTTTGCGAGAGGGGTGGGATTAAATTATGGGGAATCAAATACAAAATGGGAATTGAAACAGTTACTTTTTGCTGATGATACTGTGCTTATGGGAAATTCTAAAGAAAAATTGCAAAGGTTAGTGGACGAGTTTGGGAGTGTGTGTAAAGGTAGAAAGTTGAAAGTGAACATAGAAAAGAATAAGGTGATGAGGGTATCAAATGATTTAGATAAAGAAAAATGGGATATCAAATTGGAGAGAAGGAGCATGGAAGAAGTATATGTTTTCAGATATTTGGGAGTTGACGTGTCAGCGGATGGATGTATGAAGAATGAGGTTAACCACAGAATTGATGAAGGAAAAAGGTGAGTGGTGCATTAAGGTACATGTGGAGACAAAAAATGCTATCTATGGAGGCAAAGAAGGGAATGTATGAAAGTATAGTGGTACCAACACTCTTACATGGGTGTGAAGCTTGGGTTGTAAATGCTGCAGCGAGGAGACGGTTGGAGGCAGTGGAGATGTCCTGTCTAAGGGCACTGTGTGGTGTAAATATGCAGAAAATTCGGAATGTGGAAATTAGGAGAAGGTGTGTAGTTAATAAAAGTATTAGTCAGAGGGCTGAAGAGGGGTTGTTGAGGTGGTTTGGTCATTTAGAGAGAATGGATCAAAGTAGACTGACATGGAGTGTATAAATCTGTAGGGGAAGGAAGGCGGGTAGGGGTCGTCTTCGAAAAGTTTGGAGGGAGGGGGTAAAGGAGGTTTTCTGGGCAAGGGGCTTGGACTTCCAGCAAGCGTGTGAGAGTGTTAGATAGTTGTGAATGGAGACAAATGGTATTTGAGACCTGATGAGCTGTTGGAGTGTGAGCAGGGTAATATTTAGTGAAGGGATTCAGGGAAACCGGTTATTTTTATATAGCCGGAATTGAGCCCTGGAAATGGGAAGTACAATGCCTGCACTTTAAAGGAGGGGTTAGGGATATTGGCAGTTTGGAGGGATATGTTGTGTATCTTTATACATATATGCTTCTAAACTGTTGTATTCTGAGCACCTCTGCAAAAACAGTGATTATGTATGAGTGAGGTGAAAGTATTGAATGATGATTAAAGTATTTTCTTTTTGGGGATCGTCTTTCTTCTTGGGTTGCCCTGCCTCAGTGGGAGACGGCCGACTTGTTAGAAAAAAAAAAAAAAAAAAAAAGTAACTCAATATATATTACGTTAGCATGCTGAAAAAATAAATTTTGTAGGAAAAATGTTGTGGGGGGGAAAAATGTGATGAAGTTTGGCTAGGAGGAAGTGGTGATACACAGCAAGCAGGTGTGGGGGCATTTATCTTGGCCTTGGGCATAACTAGGTAAACAACTTACAACATCACTTTTATTTCATACTCAAAAGTAATTATGTGCTTTACCATGCACCAACATTATGGCTATAAATGTTGTAAGTCCACTTTGCAAAATCCTCCAAACAATGGGGTCATTTGCATTCTACCCAACGAACAGCATGAGAATTAGTGCTGGTGAATGAAATTCCTTCTTTGAATCACACTGCCTTGGTAGGAAATAGCAGATTTATTAAAACTATCTGAAACAAAGCATTTAACCCTTTCACTGTCTCTTATGTAGATCCACCTCATTAAGGCCAGTGCTGCACATGAAAATCTAGGTATTAACCCCTTGACTGTTGCAACCCCAAATCCTGAGGTCTCCTGGCGTCACAAAATTTCCGAAAAAAAAAATATATTTTTACTTATGAAATGATAGAGAGAGAATCTTTTTCCAATTGTAATGACACCAAAAAAAAAAAATGAAATTTGATAGAAAACTGACAGAATTACGCTCTTGCGAAGTTAGCGACCTCGGCAATATTTACGAATTTGTGATTTCACCCACTTTGAGCCCTATTTTCAGCTAATTCCATTGTTCCAGTCGACCAAACTCATAGCTATTTCTTTAGAACTCCATTTTTTCTATCCATTAAGTACAAGAAACTGCCCATTTACCAATTTCAACTACCCAATAACGTGATCAGAAATTTGCAATTTGGCCAATTTCAAGAAAATTAAAAAATATGAGTTTCAAAATAGGGTCCAGAATGAACACTGCAGACATTTTCTTTGTTCATCAGTCATGTATCCAGGCCCCTCTAATATTACTCTTGCTTTCTATTTCGAATTTTTATTCAAACAAAAATAGATTTACGGTTATGAAGACTACTGCAATATTGTAATAATTGTATAAATAATGCCAACCCATTCATGACTGCATATTAGAATGGCTACTTGGACATATATTGGAAAATGACATCATTTGTTTACTTTTGAACATCGGCAAAAATCAAACATTTCCCCCACTTTGAGCTCCATTTCAAGATTCTTTTCATAGTAAAACCAATCAAAATCACCTCTATTTCTATAATATGTTTTCCATTCTATCAAATAAGACCAAGAAAATGAGAATACAACCATAAATACTATACGAAAATAGAGCACAAAGTCGGCATTTTAATAAAAAAAAAAAAAAAAAAAAAAAAAAACCACGGTCGGAGCTTTTTTTTTTCTCATTATGCACTGCGTGCTGCAGGATTTTTTC
Source organism: Cherax quadricarinatus (assembly GCF_038502225.1). NCBI lineage: Eukaryota > Metazoa > Arthropoda > Malacostraca > Decapoda > Parastacidae > Cherax > Cherax quadricarinatus. The sequence goes on along the minus strand of NC_091322.1, from coordinate 33,456,070 downwards.
ATATGGTGCACACTGACCACACAGACCCATTCTCTCACATGTGGGCCTACCAGCTTTCTCCTACTTGATTTGAAGCCGCTAAAATTTACGAGTATATATACGTCAAACACGGTGGCAAGTGGTAAATTTTGTCTTAGACACGACGTAATGGATATGTGCGGTGGGAGTGCACAGTATAAACAAAAATCCTGCCTCACACAGTGCATGATAGGAACAGCAACCTTTGATATTGCACTGGGATTAAAATAATGCTGGAGGTGTTTTCTAGGGTTACTTTTATGGCTTTCTCCCACTGAGGCAGGGTGACCCGAAAAACAAACACTTTCATCATCATTCACACTATCACTGTCTTGCCAGAGGCATACTGATATGACAGTTTAAATGTCCTTCTAAACAGCTAATATCCCCAAACCCCTCCTTTAGAGAGCAGGCACTGTACTTCTTAACTCCAGGACTCAAGTCCAGCTAACTGGTTTCCCTGAATCCCTTGACAAAATATTACCTTGCTCACACTAACAGCTCAAGTCCCAAAACCATTTGTTTCCACGCCTATCTAACACATACATACCTGCTGTATGTCCAAGCCCCTTGTATACAAAACCTTTACCCCCTACCCTTCTCAACACTGCAGATTTATATACCTTCCAAGTCATCGTATCTTGCTCCACCCTCTCTAAATGGCCAAACCACTTCAACAATCCCTCAGCCCTTTGGATAATGCTTTTAGTAATTAGTAATTTAGTAATATTTTTGCCATACATTGCCCTTAAACACAACATCACTGCTTCCAGTCTCCCTCTTGATGCAACATTCACAACCCATGCTTCACACCCATACAAGTGTTGGTACCACTATACTCTCATACATTCACATTTCCTTCTTTGCCCCCATGGATAACATTCTTCATCTCCACAGATACCTCAATGCACCACCCACCTTTTTCCCTTCATCAATTCTATGGTTTACCTCGTCTTTCATATACCCATCTGTCGACATGTCCATCCCACGTATCTTAACACGTTTAGTTCTTTCATACTTCCCTCCAATCTGATATCCAATTTATGGACAAGATTTTGGTAGGTTTCAGGCCAGAAGTGGCCTGATAATACGCCTCAAAGTAGAAATATTAGATTCTTGGCAATTTACCTGAAGAAGAGTATGTGCCCAATGGATCACTAAGCCCATCCCTAGTTTGGTTTATGGGTTTTTACTAGATTCAATTATTAAAAGGGCCTAAACCATGACCAACCATTCTTGATTACATTTTAATAGCAGAAAAAAGAATAAAACCTCAATTTTTTGTGTGGTGATGAATTCAAAATGGAGGGCAAGTGTTATATACGAGAGGCCTAGAGACATGATTAATGAAAAGGAAGGGTTGCTAAATTTAGAGGCTGTAATGCCTACAAAGTTGATTTTGGACTCTTGTAAAACTGGATTAAGTCGAGTTCTGTGTAAAACTCGCCAAACTGAAAAATGGTATGGTGATACCGACAAGATGTGGAAAAGACACCTATGTACAGTTCAGGACATTAAAGGAAACGTTTCACCACAAGTGACTTCTTCAGTCCTAATACAGAGATAATTAAGAACAAATATATATAGTGGCAGGAGTCGGGTAGTAAGCTGTGAGAGAGTACTAGCAGTAGTAACATGATGTTGACAGGTCCTTCTCAAACCCCATCCACCTCACCACAATTTTACTACTACTACTACCACCACCACCCTCTCGCAGCTTACCACCCAACTCATGGCACCAGATATACTCACTTTTAGTCATCTCTGTATTAGGACTGAAGTCACTCGTTGCAAAACATTTCCTGAACTGTACTGCAGTTCAGGACATTACTGTAATGTAAGTGCACCTCTGGCGAAACAGTGACGGAGTGTATGATGGTGATGAAAGTTTTTCTTTTTCGGGCCACTCTAATTTGGTGAGAAATGGCCAATGTGCTAGTAAAAAAATTAAATAAAACTGTACACAAGTGTGTTGTTCCACAACTGGTTGGTAGACAGCACAAGGGAAGTACTGGTCAAATTAAAACTTCTAACTGTTTTGCATGATGGTAGGATTGCTGGTTTCTTTTTCTGTCTCATAAACACGCTAAGATAACAGGGATATCTTGCTACTCCTACTTACACTTTGGTCACACTTCACAGACACGCACATGCATATATATATATACATACATCTAGGTTTTTCTCCTTTTTCTAAATAGCTCTTGTTCTTTTTTATTTCTTCTATTGTCCATGGGGAAGTGGAAAAGAATCTTTCCTCCGTAAGCCATGCGTGTCGTATGAGGCGACTAAAATGCCGGGAGCAATGGGCTAGTAACCCCTTCTCCTGTATACAATTACTAAAAAAGAGAAGAAGAAAAACTTTATAAAACTGGGTTGCTTAAATGTGCGTGGATGTAGTGCGGATGACAAGAAACAGATGATTGCTGATGTTATGAATGAAAAGAAGTTGGATGTCCTGGCCCTAAGCGAAACAAAGCTGAAGGGGGTAGGAGAGTTTCAGTGGGGGGAAATAAATGGGATTAAATCTGGAGTATCTGAGAGAGTTAGAGCAAAGGAAGGGGTAGCAGTAATGTTAAATGATCAGTTATGGAAGGAGAAAAGAGAATATGAATGTGTAAATTCAAGAATTATGTGGATTAAAGTAAAGGTTGGATGCGAGAAGTGGGTCATAATAAGCGTGTATGCACCTGGAGAAGAGAGGAATGCAGAGGAGAGAGAGAGATTTTGGGAGATGTTAAGTGAATGTATAGGAGCCTTTGAACCAAGTGAGAGAGTAATTGTGGTAGGGGACTTGAATGCTAAAGTAGGAGAAACTTTTAGAGAGGGTGTGGTAGGTAAGTTTGGGGTGCCAGGTGTAAATGATAATGGGAGCCCTTTGATTGAACTTTGTATAGAAAGGGGTTTAGTTATAGGTAATACATATTTTAAGAAAAAGAGGATAAATAAGTATACACGATATGATGTAGGGCGAAATGACAGTAGTTTGTTGGATTATGTATTGGTAGATAAAAGACTGTTGAGTAGACTTCAGGATGTACATGTTTATAGAGGGGCCACAGATATATCAGATCACTTTCTAGTTGTAGCTACACTGAGAGTAAAAGGTAGATGGGATACAAGGAGAATAGAAGCATCAGGGAAGAGAGAGGTGAAGGTTTATAAACTAAAAGAGGAGGCAGTTAGGGTAAGATATAAACAGCTATTGGAGGATAGATGGGCTAATGAGAGCATAGGCAATGGGGTCGAAGAGGTATGGGGTAGGTTTAAAAATGTAGTGTTAGAGTGTTCAGCAGAAGTTTGTGGTTACAGGAAAGTGGGTGCAGGAGGGAAGAGGAGCGATTGGTGGAATGATGATGTAAAGAGAGTAGTAAGGGAGAAAAAGTTAGCATATGAGAAGTTTTTACAAAGTAGAAGTGATGCAAGGAGGGAAGAGTATATGGAGAAAAAGAGAGAGGTTAAGAGAGTGGTGAAGCAATGTAAAAAGAGAGCAAATGAGAGAGTGGGTGAGATGTTATCAACAAATTTTGTTGAAAATAAGAAAAAGTTTTGGAGTGAGATTAACAAGTTAAGAAAGCCTAGAGAACAAATTGATTTGTCAGTTAAAAATAGGAGAGGAGAGTTATTAAATGGAGAGTTAGAGGTATTGGGAAGATGGAAGGAATATTTTGAGGAATTGTTAAATGTTGATGAAGATAGGGAAGCTGTGATTTCGTGTATAGGGCAAGGAGGAATAACATCTTGTAGGAGTGAGGAAGAGCCAGTTGTGAGTGTGGGGGAAGTTCGTGAGGCAGTAGGTAAAATGAAAGGGGGTAAGGCAGCCGGGATTGATGGGATAAAGATAGAAATGTTAAAAGCAGGTGGGGATATAGTTTTGGAGTGGTTGGTGCAATTATTTAATAAATGTATGGAAGAGGGTAAGGTACCTAGGGATTGGCAGAGAGCATGCATAGTTCCTTTGTATAAAGGCAAAGGGGATAAAAGAGAGTGCAAAAATTATAGGGGGATAAGTCTGTTGAGTGTACCTGGTAAAGTGTATGGTAGAGTTATAATTGAAAGAATTAAGAGTAAGACGGAGAATAGGATAGCAGATGAACAAGGAGGCTTTAGGAAAGGTAGGGGGTGTGTGGACCAGGTGTTTACAGTGAAACATATAAGTGAACAGTATTTAGATAAGGCTAAAGAGGTCTTTGTGGCATTTATGGATTTGGAAAAGGCGTATGACAGGGTGGATAGGGGGGCAATGTGGCAGATGTTGCAAGTGTATGGTGTAGGAGGTAGGTTACTGAAAGCAGTGAAGAGTTTTTACGAGGATAGTGAGGCTCAAGTTAGAATATGTAGGAAAGAGGGAAATTTTTTCCCAGTAAAAGTAGGCCTTAGACAAGGATGTGTGATGTCACCGTGGTTGTTTAATATATTTATAGATGGGGTTGTAAGAGAAGTAAATGCGAGGGTCTTGGCAAGAGGCGTGGAGTTAAAAGATAAAGAATCACACACAAAGTGGGAGTTGTCACAGCTGCTCTTTGCTGATGACACTGTGCTCTTGGGAGATTCTGAAGAGAAGTTGCAGAGATTGGTGGATGAATTTGGTAGGGTGTGCAAAAGAAGAAAATTAAAGGTGAATACAGGAAAGAGTAAGGTTATGAGGATAACAAAAAGATTAGGTGATGAAAGATTGAATATCAGATTGGAGGGAGAGAGTATGGAGGAGGTGAACGTATTCAGATATTTGGGAGTGGACGTGTCAGCGGATGGGTCTATGAAAGATGAGGTGAATCATAGAATTGATGAGGGAAAAAGAGTGAGTGGTGCACTTAGGAGTCTGTGGAGACAAAGAACTTTGTCCTTGGAGGCAAAGAGGGGAATGTATGAGAGTATAGTTTTACCAACGCTCTTATATGGGTGTGAAGCGTGGGTGATGAATGTTGCAGCGAGGAGAAGGCTGGAGGCAGTGGAGATGTCATGTCTGAGGGCAATGTGTGGTGTGAATATAATGCAGAGAATTAGTAGTTTGGAAGTTAGGAGGAGGTGCGGGATTACCAAAACTGTTGTCCAGAGGGCTGAGGAAGGGTTGTTGAGGTGGTTCGGACATGTAGAGAGAATGGAGCGAAACAGAATGACTTCAAGAGTGTATCAGTCTGTAGTGGAAGGAAGGCGGGGTAGGGGTCGGCCTAGGAAGGGTTGGAGGGAGGGGGTAAAGGAGGTTTTGTGTGCGAGGGGCTTGGACTTCCAGCAGGCATGCGTGAGCGTGTTTGATAGGAGTGAATGGAGACAAATGGTTTTTAATACTTGACGTGCTGTTGGAGTGTGAGCAAAGTAACATTTATGAAGGGATTCAGGGAAACCGGCAGGCCGGACTTGAGTTCTGGAGATGGGAAGTACAGTGCCTGCACTCTGAAGGAGGGGTGTTAATGTTGCAGTTTAAAAACTGTAGTGTAAAGCACCCTTCTGGCAAGACAGTGATGGAGTGAATGATGGTGAAAGTTTTTCTTTTTCGGGCCACCCTGCCTTGGTGGGAATCGGCCGGTGTGATAATAAAAAAAAAATAAGCACTTTATACGGTAATTTTGATAGTTAAAGAGGCTGTTTCTTGTACTCAATTAATAGAATGGATGGCATATTAATAATCCATAAGTTTATGTAAAATTTTGAATTTTTGGTCTTATTACCTTCAGCGCAAGATTCTCTACTACTTTAGAGAATATTGGGGGGATGGGGGGTGCATGGAACACTGAAAAGTCCTTTTAATTTCTTTTAATTTTAATTACAGTGAAGGGGTTAAAAATGTGTGGTACTGTATCTAGCAAATTTCAAGTCATCTCATAACCAACATTTATGAACAACTCATTCACTATATGCCTAAATCCAGCTAGTACTCCTGTTATATATTTTCATTAATTTTTTTTTTTTTGTTATAACAGGTAGAAGGTTCATTATTCTAACTGTACTACTTTTTCAGCAGTATTTTTTAGAATTGTGTGAAAAAAATTTAAATGAACTTTTATCAATGCTTTACCACCAATTTTAATGGCAACTGATGTTATATGATGAGGCACGATACTACGTGCCGCAAACTGCCCTTCTCACACTATACCATTCACTTATATATCCATACCTCACCTATGCTATCTGTGCTTGGGGTTCAACTGCAGCAACACACCTAAAGCCAATAATAACCCAACAAAAAGCCGCAGTAAGAATAGTCACTAAATCCCATCCCTGGCAACACACCCCCCCACTCTTCATAGATCTAAACTTACTCCCTGTTCAGTACATCCACACTTACTACTGTGCAATCTACATCTACAGGACCTTAAATTCCAATATTAACCTGACCTAAAACGCTTTCTTGATAGTTGTGACAGAACCCACAGGCACAACACGACACAAACATCTCTATGACATTTCCCGTGTCCGACTAAACCTTTACAAAAATTCAATGTATGTCAAAGGCCCTAAAATCTGGAACACCCTACCTGAAAATTCCAAAACTGCATACACATTCATCACCTTCAAAACTACCATCAGAAAACATCTTATCTCCCTGATACACCCTGTCAACTAATAATACAAATACCACCTGGTGGTTCACACTTACACACACTCACCCATTTGACCATAAACAGAAATATCAATCTCAATCTCAAAATAATGAATCTTAACTAGTCAAAAGTTGGCCTGTGATACTCCAATACTGAAACTATGTATAGTGCCAAAACAAAAGCATTCACATTGCTAAACTCACAACTAGTATTTAGTCACTTAGCCATAATACCAACTTCTCATAATTTTGTAACATTTTAAACCTGAGATTTAATACAAGTCTGCCCGAAATGCCTAGCCATGCTAGGCGTTCTAGTGGTACACTCTGTAATTATTATTTTACTACATGTAAACCACACAATAACCAAATTCTGTAAACTCAGCATTGTAATACTTATAGAGAATAAAGTTTGAATTTGAATTCATGTATCAAATCGTACGAGCTGCAAGCTGGTTCCTGTTATCAGTTAATGGTTCCGGGAACATCACCCGTGACCTTCTCTCAGGTCTGGCCTCCTATATTGGAAAGAAAATATTAAGTAAGTAGTACTAAGAAACAAAGGAAAGTAAGTAACAAAAAAAAAAAAAAAAAAAAAAAAAAGCACAATACCATGACCGGAACAATACACAAATAACCCGCACATAGAAGAGAGGAACTTACGATGACGTTTCGGTCCAACTCCGCATTTGTGATCCTCGGTTCCTTCAATCAGAAATTTCCACTCTTCATAATTCATTTTCCCATCTTGGCTACCCTTCCCATTTCATATATTCTGCCTTCTCATGTGCTAAACAATTTCTTCTCTCCCAAACTCTCTACTCCTGGGAACTCTTCTGTCTTCTGCCTTCCCTACATTTCCAGTCTTTCTAATTTCAACAACTCTCTCCATTCCTTAGACATCAAACTTACTTTCTGCCAGACGAACACTTCGCACTAATCTCGTGCATACCTCTCCTCCCTCTATAGATGCTCCTGGTGTCTATTTCTTGTTCCTCCTGTCCTCTTCAGTACTTTTGGAGAAACTGGCCGATCTCTTTCTGACAGACTTAGGGAGCTCAAAAGTAGTGTTAGGCTTGCTGACACTAACAATGCTCTTTTCTGTTAGGTCAGCGATCACAGTCATCCTATTGACTGGTCTTCTGCTAAAACCACCTTCCCTACTTCCAACTTTAACAGTCGCCGTCTGGTTGAATCCTCCCTAATACACAACTTTCCTTGTATGAATCTTAGTCCTGGCTTCATCTCTGTAGATGTCTTCCTTTCCCACTACACTGTAAAATGCTCCAAAATTCAGAACACCTGTGACTTAACCTGATTCCCTTTTCTTTTTCTTCTCCCTCTTCCCCTTTCCTCTTTCCTTTTTTTCCTTTGGGCTGTCTTTCTTCTGCCCTGGGTATTTGTTCCTTTATTTTTATTTATCCCTCCCCCCTCTGTGTTCTTGCTCTTACCCTCTGTGGGCACCTAGCTCCCTTGCAGTGCTCCTCTTTCTCAGTATCTGACTAGCTCCTCCTCCTCCATACTACCTTCCCCACTACTACCACTACCAACTCCTGCCTATATATACTCTCTCCTTTTCATTAGTGTGACTTTGCAAATGGTTCAAGTCAGATCGAAACGTAGTCCTAAGTTCCTCTCTTCTATGTGCGGGTTATTTGTGTAAAGGAAAGTAAGGATGAGTGAATACAAAATGCAAGTAGAAGTCTAATTTCTTCTTCTCATATTACATGTCATGTTCACAGGACAAAGAAAGACCAACAATTCTGCCAGTGCTAAATGTTTACCAGGCTTTTTTCTTCTTGTATGCATAAATCCACATTCTTTTATCCGAAATTCTGAAATTCGAAAAGTTCCGAAACCCAAAGTTTTTTCGTGGAGTGCGGAGCGTCAGTCACTGACAGCCAGAATGGCAAGCGGCAGTTGTGTCTCAGCACTTTTAGTGTTCACACATGCGTCTGCTGTTCGCTGATATTTTGCTTTTGCTTTTTATTTTGCGACTGTTTAATTTCACTGTGATAACGTCAAAAAGAGATGCAGATACCCTTATGGGTAACAGTGAGAAAAAGTAAGGGAAGCATCTGACATTACCAATAACGCAGAAAGTAGAGTTACTGCAGAAGCTTGATCGTGGTGTGTAAGTGCAGTGTCTTACTTAAGAATATAGTGTTGGAACTACCACTGTTTATGATTTAAAGAAATGGTGTTAAATACAAATAAGCAAGAGAATGATACTGATGATGACGACATTGTGAACACAGGTGAGAAAGTCCCCATAAACAATATGGTGAAAATGTGCGATCAGTTACGTCTTTAAAAATGCCGTCTGTCATAGTGCTGCTTTATCACTTGAGAATCATGTTCCTGGTCTATAATTATCCCATTATTTCATTTATCAATACATTACTCTATAAATAAACCATAGTAGTATTTGTAGTCTTTTTTTTTTTTTATCCCACTCAGTGTGAGTATTCATATGTATTTGCTGCAGTGTTAAGGTTTGATTATGGGGTGCTGCCCTAGACCCCACCTTCATTCTGAAATTTGAAAAATTCATAAATTTGAAACACTACTGGCCCCAAGGGTTTCGGATAAAAGAATGCATGCCTGTATCTGCCAAATCTACAACTTTTGCAAATGAAAAGACATTAATCACTATTAATTACTATAAAAAATCTCAATCCTTCTTTTGTAATGGACTTGTTTCCAACCACAAGTAGTCAAGCCACACACTGTTCATATATTCGTTTGTTCCCTCTCGTGTATGTTCATGCGCATGCACACCTGCACTCACTCATTCACACTTGCATAATTATATTTGCTCTGGGTGATGTCAGAGGAAAATTGCCATGAATATGGGCATTCCCCTTGGTTGTGTGAATACTGAATTGGTTCAACACATTTATCATAATGCTGCAAAAAGTTAGCCATAGTATCTGATTCTAAAAGGAAAAGAAAGTACAGACTGAGTACAAGAGATTGTGCATTCCTACAATTATTACTTTGACTGTTTGACAATTATTTCCAAAGTATTACCCGAGAAGTAAAGGATTACCCTTTTCTCATTTTTTAAAGTGAAGAGGATGGAGGGGGTGGGAGAGGCAGAGAACTATGTTCTTATGGCTACTGCTGCAGCATCAATGGGTGGACTGCCCCATATTCTCTTGTTCCACATTACTCTTCCAATGCTGCTTTGTTTTATCTTCCCTTGTACTTTCTCACTTTCATATACCTTCTGATCACAATTTTTTTTTTAACACATCAGCTGTTTCCCACCAAGGCAGGGTGACCCAAAAAGAAAGAAAAACTGTCTTTGCAGAGGCACTCAGATATGACAGCTTAGACGTCCCTCCAAACTGCCAATATCCGAAACCCCTCCTTTAAAGTGCAGACACTGTACTTTCCATTTCCAGGACTCAGATGTGGCTACCACTTTCCCTGAATACCGTCACAAAATATAACCCTGCTCACACTTCAACAGCTTGTCACAAACATACTGTATTATTGTGCCCAAGTACCAGTGACAAATGTTTCACTTAATAAATGCTGTACCACCCCTTCAAAGAAGTAACATGCCATTCAAGATAGATATAAACTTAAATATTCAGTATACAGCAAATTACAGGCACACACAATGGAAATGAAAACTTGATGATGTTCTGGTCAGTCCAGAAGCATTATTGATTCAAAACTGAATAGAAACACTCTCTAAACCATTATTATAGTGCAAAGTAGTTTTAGATGAGATGACCAAGGTCAGGCCACGTTACCTGCGTTATAAAGCTTAGTTGCATTTAAAAATGTACTGGGAAACAAACATCTATAGAAACAAAACCCGAGTTAAGAGTCATACTAGGAATGTTACAAATAAAGGCCCTTTACCTAATCGTGAACATCAGTTACTCTCTCCTCTTCCTTCCCTCTCTTCCCCTTCCCCCTCTCATCCTGGCCAATATTAATAAACACCCTTTGCCCTCTGGATAATAAACTTTCATTTTAACTAATACACTCTGAAGTTATCTGGTGCACACTATCAATCATGCAACCAACACCTCAAATTATTTCCTATTTCTATTGCCCTCACCAGTATACTGGATGAAATTGGTCAGTCCTTATTTGAGACTTACTTCTGGCAACTTGCTTGCCAAAATGTTTTTATGGCACTAATCATGTATTTTTTATTATGTTTGGGAGTATTGTGTAGATATCCCACAACCTGGTCTTTCAAAATTATCATCCCCTCTTCAAGCCTTCATAGGCAGATCTGTTAAGTCTACCTTAATACATAACATCCAATGTTCCTAAATTAAAATGTTAACTGTCTGCCCCTCCCAGTACATTACTAGAATTATTTATTTATCAGAATACATGGGACCTGCCCTGAAATTGGCTTCTTCGTCTCCCAGTGCTGTGACCATACTAAATACAATTTTAGTGTTCACATTCACCTAAAACCTTAAGGGGTCCAGGACTGATCACAGCTTCATGCAGTTTTCATTTTTAGTTTGTGGATTCTTGATTTGTTCCAGAGTATCATGATTCCTATAAGGAAGGCATCTGTTGATTCATCCTAGTGTGACTTACATTTTTGTGGCTAAATTTTATGTCACTCCTCCTCTCACACTACAATAATGTATTGTATACATAATGCTACTTAGCATTTAAAACAGCAAAAATTAGCACTCACCAAATTAGCTGAAGAGCTTTGGCTCCTAAACTTGGTTGGAGAGACTAATGCAGTTTAAAAAAATGGCGATCTTCAACTGCATATATAAAACCAGGCAAACTTCTAAAGCAGGAAATTCTTCTGCGATGCAAGTAGTAGTATTATTCAACGAAGTTCCACAATCCTTTCCTTGTTGTATGGCTCCAATATACCTGCTTTTTGTCTTCATTCCAAAATCAGTGCATCTTCCATCTCTTCTTATTTGGGTATCCTCAGCTTAAGGTCAAAACTGTGACCACATTTGTTAACAATTAGTTTCACTTCATCGCAGATTTTAGCATTTTCCTGATCCCATCTTACATGCCCGTAGATGGTCAAGAGATTCCACCCTCTCTTTATTTTTAATTCACACCAGCAAATCAGATTTATTCACTTCTTTCTGTGGTACCTCTGAGATTTGGATGGAACACCATACTAGTATTGCATAAAACCTTGAGTAATGTGCGTAAATTATTAATCCTGTGAGGTGCCCGAATAAATCATACATCATTTCTTAGTGTATACATGTATTGCACTAGTTTAAAAAACATCGTCTGAAGGCAATGTGTGGTCTACAAACATGCCTTTCTTTCTCTCTCTTTCTCTCTCTCTCACACACACACACACACACACACACACACACACACACACACACAAAACTAGTCAAAGTGAAACTCTATATCACAAGAAGTGTACCCATGCTAGTTCCTATGTCAAAGGGAAATATGACAGAAGGAAATCTGAGATCTAAGCTTCTTATCTTTGAAAGAATTTATAACATGACAGTAAAGTATATGCTCACATCATACAAAATCCACTGCAGCATAGTGAAGGTAGACAAGGCAAAATTCTTTACAATAAACAAAAGAATAATGTTAACTACATTCAAGAATGAGCCATACAGACATGTGGAAACATTTCTAAACATGAGTCTTAAAGTAACAGAATGAAGTGAACAATGAAATCAAAGTTAAGCGGCAGGGCTGAAATCTAGAACTCCTAATTAACAGTACATTGGTTCAGGTATAACCTAACACACAGTGCCCCCATTTTCCAATATCCTGTTGAACTGATAGGGAGTAATGCTTCTCAACCCCAATTCACATTTATTTACCCTACTGGCTCGACACCTATGATGAAACCAAATTCAGATCAGACAGGATGCCTATTTTCTTTTCTTGGCACATGACACTTTGAACTGAAATCCAACCATGGGATTTCATTCAAAATATGCTCACTGGATTTCCCACCCAAATATTTTTTCTTTCCATGTAGATATTAAACAAATTACAGAAATATATAAAGAGATAGCAGGAAAAAAAAAGCCAAAATATTTTTATGAAAACAGTCTCAATCTATTTCTCGCCTCTAAAGTGTTTTCTAAGACTCGTTCTTCTTAAGAAAATAAATCAGAAAGCAGTTAGAATGGTACTGAAAGAAATACAGCCATTCTAATCTTATAGGGTAGATTATAAGTGAAAATATTTTTCTAACAGTCTCTGAAATGCATTAATTTTTGTTCAAGGTATTTTGGTGCATGTGTACCACCAGGCTTATATCTATGTGGATATAAATCAGTCAAAAAAATGTGCATTTTTTTACAATGTACATTTCTTTTGGTTTGGTGCACCCAGTATCTGAGAAATCAACCTCCATCATCAGTGCAATACTAGACCAAGTGTTTACTAGAAATAAATGAATACACAAATAACCCGCACATGAAAGAGAGGAGCTTACAATGTTGTTTCGGTCCAACTTGGACCATTGACTAAGTCACACTAACGAAAAGGAGAGAAGGAGGAAGTATATATATAGGCCAGCAGACAGGGATGGAACAAGAGAGGTAGTAGTGGAGGTGGTAGTAGTGGAGGTAGTAGTAGTGGAGGTAGTAGGTAGTAATGGTAGTGGTGGAGTCAGATACAAAGAAAGAGGAGCACTGCAAGGGAGCTACGGGCCGAAGAGGGTAGGAGCAAGAACACAGAGGGGAGAAAAATAATGAAGGAACAAAGAGGAAAGGGGAAGAGGGAGAAGAAGCAAAAGGAATCAGGTTAGGTCATGGGTGTTCTGAAGTTCAGAGCATTTTACAATGTAGTGGGAAAGAAAAGTATCTACATAGACAAAGCCAGGACTGCGATTCATACAAGGAAAGTTGTGTATAAGGGAGGATTCAATCAGATGGCAACTGTGAAAGTTGGACGTAAGGTAGACAGTTTTAGTAGAAGACCAGTCAATATGATGACTCTGATCTCGGACGTGATAGAAAAGAGCATTGTTGGCATCAGCACTTTCATACTCCCTAAGTCTGTCAAAAAGAGATCGACCAGTTTCTCTAAAGTACTGAAGAGGAAAGGAGGAACAAGAAATAAGAGTAGACACCAGGAGCATCTATAGAGGGAGGAGACGTATGAACTAGATTAGTGCGAAGTGTTAGTCTGGTGGAAAGCAAGTTTGATGTCTAAGGAACGGAGAGAGTTGTTGATATTAGAAATACCGGAAATGTTGGGAAGGCAGAGGACAGGAGAGTTCCCACTACTACCTTTCTTGTCCCGTCCCTGTCTGCTGGCCTATATATACTCCCTCCTTCTCTCCTTTTCGTTAATGCGACTTTGTCAATGGTCCAAGACGGACCGAAATGTCACCGTAAGCTCCTCTCTTCTATGTGCGGGTTATTCGTGTATCGTTCTAGTCACAGTAGTGCCTTTTTTTGTTAAAAAAAATAATTCTGTATAATTATCCATATTCACTTGGCAAAAGTGACAATGTTCCATTAAAAAAAATACACACAGTAAAATACGACTTGGAAAGAAAAATACACAACACAATTGACTAGATTATGGACAATGTGAAACTATGTTGGTCTAAAAAGGGTTTCAAACAAGACAGAAATCAACAGCACTAATGTATAATCTTCTATTCAAGTTTACCACTATTATTATTATTATTATTATGATTATTCTTATTTTTATTAACTGGGAAGTGGTAACCCCTAAGGATCATATTCCACCTGAGATATGAGAAGCAATCAGGTTTAATTGAAAGGCATGGGAAACTCCAAGTCCTTAAATCAGTCTCTTACACCAGCAACACACTTCCTCCTTTGAAGGGTATTTGAATTTGCTAAAAAACAAACTAAACATGAAAGACAAACATACAAAGAATAATAGATTAAAGTAAAATTGCAGAATTGGGGGAAATGGGAGATACTACATAATTAGTTACAGTGCACGATTACAGTAGAAGACATGTCACAGCAGGCATGTGTGAACGTGTTAGACAGGAGTGAGTGGAGGCAAATATTGTTTGGGACCTTACAAGCTGCTGGAATGTAAGCAAGGTAACATTTTGTGAAGGGATTCAGGGAAAATGGTTAACCAGACTCGAGTCCCTACCCTGCCTTTAGAGTGCAGGCATTGTACTTCCCACCTTCCAGGACTCAAGTCCATTTTCTCTGAATCCCTTCATACAATGTTACCTTGCTCACATTCCAACAGCTTATCAGGTCCCAAACTACCATTTATCTCTACTCACTCCTAACATGCTCACACATGTCTGCTGGATGTCCAACTCCCCTTTCACACAAAACCTCCTTCACTTCCTCCTTCCATCCTTTCTTAGGACAACCCCTACCCAGCCTTCCCTCCACTACAGATTTATACACCCTCCAAGTCATCTTATTTTGCTCCATCTTCTCAGTGACCAAACCACCTCAACAACCCCTCCTCAGCCCTCTGGATAATACTTTTAGTAACTCTGCACCTCCTTCTAATCACCAAATTATGAATTCTCTGCATAATAATTACACCACACATTGCCCTAAGACACAGCATCTCCACTTCCTCAAACCACCTCCTCCCTGCAACACACAACCCAAGCTTCACACCCATATAAGAGCGTTGGTACCAATATGCTCTCATACAGTCCCCTCTTTGCCTTCATGGATAATGTTCATCATCTCCTCTGATATCTCAATGCACCACCCACCTTTTTTCCCTTCATCAATTCTATGGTTTGCTTTGTCTTTTATATAGCCATCCGCTGATAGGTCCACTTCCAAATATCTAAACACATTTACTTCCACTCATTACCTAATTTGTTACCCCTCATCACCATGCTCTTATCTATGTTCATTTAACGACAGCAGAAATGCTTATGCTATTCTGGCAAGACAGAAAAACTCCAAAGACATGCTACAATGATGGTTTCCTGAACCAAGAGTCAGGAGTTATGAATGAATACTAAAAACTTTGAAGATGTTTATTTATCAATAAAAGGAAAAAATAACCTGTAAACCACTTACAGTATTATGAAACTATACGAGGGGGAACATAAGGATGATTTCTTAAGTAACATCATCAGGGAAAGTAAATTGAGAAGAGACCTGGAGCCAACCTGTGCACAAAGGCACTGAATTATGGTTAAAAATCTCTTTAAAATGTTATGTAAAAAAAAAAAAAGTAAGCTTTATTATTACTGAAGGTCAGAGAATGACACTGCCCCCATGCTTCCTGAGAATTTATATATAATAACCATGTATTTCTGGGACACTAAGTACATCCATATACTAGTACTGCAGCCACAATGAGCCAAAAATTCTAGCAAATTGCAACTACAATGTCACAATGATGAATATAAAGGATATAAAATATAGACAAATCCTCCGATGTAACTATAATTATTTTTTTATTACTAAGCAGCTATTTATAGTGACTAACATTACCGTGAACATTTTCTGAATAATTTTTGCATATACTATAACAATTAGTTTAAACACGAATGTTAAATGATTAAATCTAAAATTTCCTGGGGAGTGAGGATATACATTTTTATACCACACATGTTTTTCACAATTACTATAGGTACTGTATATGTTAAATATAATGTGGACACAATACTATACGCTCAAACTGGGTACTGGACTGTAAAAGTTCTTTGTTTCATGCCTTATTGAACAAAGGAATATGCAGATACTGAACAAAAGATGATTTGGTTAAATTCCTTTATTATTAAATAATAACTCAGACTGGAATAAAATGTACTTAATATTATATTTTAACACAAAGCATGAAGGGGAAAAAACTGTTGCCAAAATAAGTTGGCAACTTATGTTTGGTCCTTAAAAATTTATGCAAACATTACCTACTCAATGCAAATTAATAGCTGTATATTTCACTGACAATAAACCCAAGAGAAATCAAAATGAATAACTGTCAATGAATAAACAGAAGAATGGATAAGAATTGCTCTTAGTATCCCTGTCCATTCTTCTGTTTATTTGCTGACAGTCATTTATTATGACAATCTCGAGTTTATGGAATATATGGCTTTGAGGGGAATGAGAATGAAAGCTTCTGGAGTAGCAAGATGAAACAGTCATCATTGGTGCTGCCGATGCAACAACGTCACTCAAATGCTGATTATAAAATAATCTAATTGCAAGCTCCATGGTGTTGGGTCTGCTACATGCATGGACTATGGTTCGAGTCCATGCATTCTTCTATTTATTCACTAACAATGTTAATATACATACAAATTCACCCTTCAATAAATTTTCAAATTTTTACCTCCTTTTTCTGCACTACAAATATAAATTATATACAGATACAAACCCTCAAATCCTCTTTATTGTGATGAGTTTTCAGGATTTCCTGTTATTTGGAACTAAATATTGGGTACACTACCAGAGGCCTAAATTTCTAAATAGCTTATGTAAAAAATAAAAACTGGCATTAACAAAATGTAGGGACAGGTACATCTGATAATTAATTACTCTAGGTCTGTTGGTAGAGCTCACACAGCTCCTTGACCATTGCACTACTTAACACAACAATCAAACTCCTTACACTGTTGTCTTAATGTGGTAGTAAAGATGCCAAAATCAAATATTCAGGCAGCATAAAGCCAACTTAGTGTGAATTGGAAGCTGCACCCTCTAGTCCGGTGTTTGGCCTATTTTAAGGTACCACAACACTAATATCCTATTTCTTAATTTAGCTCTTCCTCTTCTGTCTGTATTCCTTCTTACCTACTTTCCCTGATCTTCTCTCTTTTTTTTTTATGCATGCATGAAGAAAACACTAAGCTAATAGCATTGTATTTTCTACTGTCGAGATACGCACAAGTTTTGATCACACGAGCATGCAGGCCTTAGAGAATGAATAATACACAGTACAAAGAATAAAAAACAATTATTTGATTCTCTGTTTCTTTATATTATATACATTTATTAATTATTGTGCATTATCAAATTCAAAACTCTGGAAGAGTTCAAATAGCTCCCTGAGCCATCACAGACACTCTACCCAACATCTACCTGATACTGGATTTGTTTCAGCTTACTTGTATACTAATGCATTTTCATCCAAATTTTGAACAGCTCCAGCAGCTTTACAATAAACAGGGGATGGTATTCTCTCTTAATAATATTATGTACAGGCCTCTTCATGACTAATATGAGCAGAGAGGTAAAAGCTATGGGAGAACTTCACACACACACAAACACCTGGTCAAGCACATCAAGAAATTAGAGAAAGTGCAAAGGTTTGCAACAAGACTAGTCCCAGAGCTAAGGGGATTGACCTATGAAGAAAAGAAATCAGCCTGACAACACTGGAGGACAGGAGGGTCAGGGGAGATAGGATAACAACATATAAAATACCGCGAGGAATTGACAAGGTGGACAAAGACTGGATGTTCCTGAGATGGGACACAGAAACAAGGGATCACAATTGGAAATTGAAGACTCCTATGAGTCAAAGGGATGTTAGGAAGTACTTTTTCAGTCACAGTTGTCAGGAAGTGAAACAGCCTAGAAAGCAACGTAATGGAGGCAGGAACCTTACATAGTTTTAAGACGAGGTTTGATAAAGCTCATGGAGCAGGAAGAAAGAGGACCTAGTAGCAAACAGTGAAGAGGCAGGGTCAGGAACCATGACTTGACCCCTGCAACCACAAACAGATGAGTATATATACACACACACACACACACACACACACACACACACACACACATTGTGGGGCAACAGCTTTCAGATATTTTGCTTAATTTCAGATTCAAGTGCTTGTACCTGTATTAATATTTTAACGTGAAACATGCACAACTCTTTAAACACATTTAGCAGTCCAACTTCTACAATAAGCATTTGGAAAATATACCTGTTGCCACTTTTTATCATAGTAAGAAATATATATTCACATGCTGCAAGCTATATTATGACCCACCTGTAGCAAGTTGTGTCAGACTCTCCTTGAGGACAATCACGGGAAATGTGGCCACTTGCACCACACACATAACAGCGCTTTTCATTCTCTTGTTCTCCTCCAACTGGACACTCGCGAGATATATGCCCAATCTTGCCACAGACATAACACTGAAATATAAATTCACATGAAACTATCTATTTCTAAAGTTATAGACATGTTTAACACAAATTTTAGTACAAAGCCTGAAGTGTCTATTTTAGGTACACCTTTTTACATAAAGTACGTGTATCAGCACAATCAAAATAAACTCTATAATAGAAGAGTTACCTGTTAGCTGATTACCCTTGTGTCAAATAATATAATCAAATTGAGTGCTAAACCCAAAAGGGTCATACAGCACCCCCCCCTTATATCATATACAAGTAATGGTCTTCAAACCAGAATATTGAATGTATTTCATGGTTGCCTAATAGAAAAATCCTTATCTATTCATCCCTCAAAACTACGTAATGAACTTCAGTTACCACAAACTTTAATCATATGTATTTACTATTACACAAACAACAGTTAAAAAACATTGTTTTGAAATTTAGTTTTCAGAAGTTGTACCAAACCCTACCTCCGTCACGTATGTATTTCTGTCCAAGTACACCAAGTCTGCATTTATTCTGAGAGATACATTCCCGAAAATTGTCGGGCAAAATAAAATTGTGCTAAATAACGTCAAAAAAATAGGGCTACATTTTAACCCTTTCAGGGTCCTCAGGTCCTCTCCCAGACTTGTTCTCAGGGTTGCCCAAATTTCAAAAAAAAAATTTTTTATTTTTTTCTTATGAAAAGATAGAGAATCTTTTCCCGATCATAATGACACCAAAAGTATGAAATTTGATGGAAAACTTACGGAATTATGCTCTCGCGAAGTTAGTGGTCTCAACGATGTTTATGCATCGGCGATTTTGCCCACTGAGTCCTATTTTCGGCCAATTCCAGTGTATTAGTAGACAAAAATCATAATTATTTTGCTAGAACTCCATTTTTTCTATCGAATGAGTACAAGAAACCACCCATTTACCTATTTCAACTATCCAATACAGTGGTCAGAATATAGCAATTTTGCCAATTTCACACAAATTTCAAAAGATGCCAATTTCCAAATAGGGTCCAGAATAAACAAGACATTCCTGGCACTAAAATAACATTTCCTCTGTTCATTAGTCACGTCCCCACGCCCATCTTACATTCTTTTGCTTTCCACTTTGAATTTTTATTCTCACAAAAAAATAGAAGATTTACTGCTATCCAGACTACTGCATTAGTGTAGAAATGGTATAAATAATATCGGCGCACTTGTGAAAGAATATTAGACTCGCCAGTTGACGTGTATTGGACGCTTAGCATGATTTGTTTACTTTTGAACTTTGGTAAAAATTGAACATTTCTGTTACTTTGAGCTCAATTTCAAGGTACTTTTCATTGTAAAACCAGTCAAAATCATCTCAATTTCTGTAATATGTCTTCCATTCTATAAAATGAGACCAGGAAAACTAGAATACAACAATAAATACCATATGAAAATACAGTGGAAAGTCGCTGTTTTAATCCAAAAACACGGTCAGTTTTTTTTTTTCTCATTACACACTGTGTGCTGCAGGATTTTTTTTTATACTGCACACACTGACCACATAGACCCATTCTTTCATATGCAGGCCTATCAGCTTTCTCTCATTAGATTTGAGGGCACTAGAATTTAGGCGTACTAGTACGTCAAAAACCCTGGTGTGTAAGCCGTACTAGTACGGCCGAAACCCTGAAAGGGTTAATGTCACCTTTGCACCGTTAATAACATTTTTGGTATACTTTAAAAATGTGTAAACAATAGTGTACTGTAGTATATTGAAATAAACAGAACAGAGGAAATCAGCTCTAATATACATTACAGGTCTCCCTCAACATTCGCGTTTTCCACTTTTGCGGGCTTCAAACATTCGCAAATTCCCAGCCGCCCAATCATATTTAAAATATGTCATTACACATTTTAGGAATTGTGGCGGTGGCAGAGTTTGTTTGGAGACAGGACAAGATAGGCCTTCAATATGATCACTAATAACTCTACGGCTTATTTATCTATCACATTTCATCTATTATGACATAAACAATATTATACAACACAGAAACATGGCACATATTCTTGAATGAAAAAAGTCATTAAGTATGTAACGAGTGTTGTTGCGTAGTTGTTAGGTGTATCAGTGCCACTGAGAGCATAAGCTGTACATACTGGTGGTGGAGGGAGGTGGCAGCAGAGGCGGTAGAGATGGAGGTGTTGTCAGTAGCCCTATATAATTCCAACAACATTGGAGGAGTTAGGTTCATGCTGTCCTTTTTCTACTGATTAATCTCTTAACTTACTTGCTACACTGTTAATGCTACACTTTATTGCTGGCTGGAGCTACAGCCTTTATCGACTAGTACTGCTTTAGTATCGTATAAATCACTGAAGAAAGCACATTCTCCCCTCTCTCTTCCTCCTCCACTTTGGTACTCTGCTATGAGTTCTTTCTTGAATTCTATATTCTTTCTCACCTTCTTTACCAAATGGCTGGCACTAGTACAATATTTCATGATATTTTCATGTGTTTCATGATTGTTCATGGTTCAATAGATTAGGGAAGCAGTATTGCATTATATTTCCCTACAACACATTGGGGCACCAAACATTCGCAATGCTCTTGATCCCCTAACCCTCGTGAATGTTGAGGGAGACCTATATTTAGGTATGAATACTGGTCAGAGAGCCCGTTGTAAGTCCAAGGCATCAGTAAACAAGTACTACTTCATTAAGTGAGGAGAGGCTGTACAATATATTATACAATATTAGGTTGGTAGACAGCAACCACCCATGGAGGTACCATCGTCTTGCCGAGTGAGTGTAAAACAAAAGCCTGTAATTGTTTTACACGATGGTAGGCTTGCTGGTGTCCTTTTTCTGTCTCAAACATGCAAGATTTCAGGTACATCTTGCTACTTCTACTTCCACTTAGGTCACACTACACAGGTGAGTATGATCCAGCAAAACTCGACCGTGTATTCACCTTGAGTAGTTCGGACATCGAGGATATCATGTATGTAAAAGGCCCCTTGGAGCTAGTGATCATGTGGTTCTGTGCTTTGATTATATAGATGAGCTACAAGTGGAGAGAGTAGCAGGAATAGGATGGGAAAACCAAACTACAAAAAAAGGGGACTACACAGGCATGAGAAACTTCCTGCAAGACCTTCAGTGGGAGAGAGAACTGGCAGGAGAACCAGTAAAAGAAACGATGGACTATGTGACAACAAAATACAAGGAAGCGGAGGAGAGGTTTGTTCTCCAGGGAAACAGAAATACTGTAATGGGAAGACCAGAATGAGTTTTTGGTTCACCCAAAGGTGTAGGGAGGCAAAAACTAGGTGCACTAAAGAATGGAAAAGGTACATAAGACAAAGGACCCAGGAAAATAAAGAGATCAGCCAAAGAGCCAGAAAAACATGCACAGACAAGAAGGGAGGCTCAGCGACAATACAAAAATGACATAGCATCGAAAGTCAAGTCTGATCCGATGCTGTTGTATAGCCACATCAGGAGGAAAACAACAGTCAAGGACCAGGTAATCAGGCTGAGAAAAGATGGTGAAGAGTTCACAAGAAATGACCAAGAGGTGTGTGAGGAGCTCAACATGAGATTTAAAGAAGTGTTTAGAGTGGAAACAGGTAGGATGCCAGGAATTCAGAAGAAGCTGCTATATGTGAACTCAATACCTCAAAGGCAGTGGGACCAGACATCTCTCCGAGGGTCCTTAGAGAGGGAGCAGAGATGCTGTGTGTGCCACTAACAAAGATCTTCAACACATCCATTGAAACTGGGCAACTACCTGAGGTATGGAAGATGGCAAATGTAGTACCAATTTTTGAAAATGGAGGCAGACACGAGGCACTAAACTACAGACCTGTGTCACTAACGTGTATAATATGCAAAGTCATGGAGATCATCAGGAGAGTGGTGCAGCACCCTGAAAGACACAAGCTTATAAATGACAACCAGCACAGTTTCAGGGAAGGAAAATCCTGTGTCACCAACCTACTGGAGTTTTATGACAAGGTAACAGAAGTAACATACGAGAGACAGGGGTGGATAGACTGCATTTTCTTGGATTGCAAGAAAGCCTTCAACACAGGTCCTCACAAGAGGTTAATGAAAAAGCTAGAGGATCAGGCACACATAACAAGAAAGCACTGCAATGGATCAGAGAATATCTGACAGTGAGGCAACAAGAAATCATGGTACGTGACAAGGTGTCAGAGTGGGTGCCTGTGACAAGCGAGGTTCCACAGGGGTCAGTCCTAGGGCCTGTGCTGTTTTTGGTATATGTGAATGACAAAGGGAGAGACTCAGAAGTATCCTTGTTTACAGATGATGTGAAGTTAATGAGGAGAATCAAATCGGTCGGGGATCAGGTAGGACTACAAAGAGACCTGGACAGGCTACAAGCCTGGTCCAGCAACTGGCTCCTTGAATCTAACCTCGCAAAAAGCAGTCATGAAGCTTGGGGAAGGGCAAAGAAGACTGCAGACAGAGTATAGTCTAGGTGGCCAAAGACTGCATACCTCACTCAAGGAAAAAGGTCTTGGGGCGAGTATAATACCGAGCACACCTCCTGAGGGGCACATCAATCAGATAACTGCTGCAGCACACAAGCATCTGGCAAACCTAAGGATTTGAGGTTCTGACCTGAGGATAGGTGAGAATGGGAAGGAAGAGGGAGGGGAGGGATGGAAAATTGGAAGAGGTTGGGAGGGTGGAGCAGGAGGTGGGGTATGACAGGCGAGTGTCCTCATTTATCGTATAGCGTGCCGATACCTCAGTAAGTAATCGTTCAACCCTGTATACCATATACATCAGGCTCATACTGGAGTATGCAGCACCAGTTTGGAATCCACACAGGAGGATCAGGGGAGACACGATAACAACATATAAAATACATGTACTGCGCAGAATAGACAATGTGGACAAAGACAGGATGTTTCAGAGATGGGACACAGAAACAAGGGGTCACAGTTGGAAGTTGAAGACTCAGACGAGTCAAAGGGATGTTAGGAAGCATTTCTTCAGTCACAGAGTTGTCAGGCAGTGGAATAGCCTAGAAAGTGATGTAGTGGAGGCGGGAACGATACATAGTTTTAAGACGAGGTTTGATAAAGCTCATGCAGCAGGGAGAGAGAAGACCTAGTAGCATTCAGTGAAGATGCGGGGCCAGGAGCTATGACTCGACCCCTGCAACCACAAACAGGCGAGTAGGAATAGGCGATTATATGCATGCACAAGCATATGTATACACACCCCCCTCTGGGTTTTCTTCTATTTTCTTACTAGTTCTTGTTCTTGTTTATTTCCAGGGGAAGTGGAACAGAATTCTTCCTCCTTAAGCCATGTGTCGTAAGAGGCGACTAAAATGCCGGGAGCAAGGGGCTAGTAGCCCCTTCTCCTGTATACATTACTGAAGTTAATGAGAGAATCTTTTGTTTTTCTTTTTGGGCCACCCTGCTTCGGTGGGATATGGCTGGTTTGTTGAAAGAAAAAGAATACTGAATAATGGTATCATATGTACCTAAGTATTGGCAGTGTGTGTGAATAGTTCCTTTGTTTAAGGGAAAAGGGGATAAAAGAGTAAAAATTATAGGGGAATAAGCCTGGTAAAGTGTATGGTAGTTATTACTGAAAGAATTAAAGGTAAGACAGAGAGCAGGATAGCTGATATGTCTTTCGGAAGAGTTGGGGATGTGTAGACCAAGTGCTTACATTGAAGCATACCAGTGAACAACATTTATGGATTTAAAGGCATATGATAGGGTGGATAGGGAAGGAATATGGCAGATGTTGCAAGTGTACAGAATAGGTGGTACATTACTAAAAGCAGTTAAGAGTTTTTACGAGAATAGCAAGGCTCAGATTAGAGTATGTAGGAGAGAGGGAGATTATTTTCTAGTAAAGGCAGGCCTTAGACAGGGGTGTGTGATGTCACCATGGTTATTTAACATAGTTATAGATGGGGGTTGAAAAAGAAATGAATGCTGGGGTGTTGAGTAGTCTTTTTTTTTTTTTTTTTTTTATAACCCTTTGACTGTTTCGGTCACATATATATATATATGTCTTACGAGGTACAGTGTTTGACGTATATAGACTCACAAATTCTAGCAGCTTCAAATCAAGCAGGAGAGAGCTGGTAGGCTCCCATGTGAGAGAATGGGTCTGTGTGCACCATATAAAAAAAATCCTAGAGCACGCAATGCATAATGAGAAAAAAAAACTGACCGTTTTTTTTTTTTAAATTTTTTTAATTAAAATACAGACTTTGAGGTCTATTTTCGTATAGTATTTATGGTTGTGTTCTCGTTTTCTTGGTCTCATTTGATAGAATGGAAAACATATTATAGAAATAGAGGTGATTTTGATTGGTTTTACTATAAAAAGAACCTGGAAATGGAGCTCAAAGTATGGGAAATGTTTGATTTTTGCCGATGTTCAAAAGTAAACAAATGATGTCATTGTCCAATAAATGTCCAACTAGCCATTCTAACATGCAGTCATGAATGGATTGACATTATTTGTACGATTATTACAGTATTGCAGTAGTCTGCATAACAGTAAATCTTCTCTTTTTTGTTTGAATAAAAATTCAAAATAGAAAGCAAGAGTAATATTAGAGGGGCCTGGAGACGTGACTGATGAACAAAGAAAATATTATTTTAGAGCCAGGAATGTCTGCATTGTTCATTCTGGACCTTATTTTGAAACTGTCATATTTTTTAATTTTCATGAAAATGGCCAAATTGCAAATTTTTGACCACGTTATTGGGTAGTTGAAATCGGTAAATGGGCAATCGATAGAAAAAATGAAGTTCTAAAGAAATAGCTATGAGTTTGGTCGACTGGAACAATGCAATTAGCCATAAATAGGGCTCAAAGTGGGCGAAATCGCCGATTTGTAAATATCGCCGAGGTCGCTAACTTCGCGAGAGCGCAATTTCATCAGTTTTCCATCAAATTTCGTATTGTTTGGTGTCATTACAATCGGGAAACGATTCTCTATCATTTCATAAGAAAAAAAAATTTTTTTTTTTTAAATTTTGTGACACCAGGAGACACCTTAGGATTGGGGGTTGCAACAGTCAAGGGGTTAAAGTGCAGGCATTATACTTCCCATTTCCAGGACTCAAGTCCGGCTATATAAAATAACCGGTTTCCCCGAATCCCTTCACTAAACATTACCCTGCTCACACTCCAACAGATCGTCAGGTCCCAAATACCATTCATCTCCATTCACTCCTATCTAACACGCTCATGCACGCTTGCTGGAAGTCCAAGCCCTTCAACCACAAAACCTCCTTTAACCCCTCCCTCCAACCTTTTCGAGGATGACCCCTACCCCTCCTTCCTTCCCCTACAGAATTATACACTCTCCATGTCATTCTACTTTGATCCATTCTCTCTAAATGACCAAACCACCTCAACAACCCCTCTTCAGTCCTCTGACTAATACTTTTATTAACTCCTCACCTTCTCCTAATTTCCACACTCCAAATTTTCTGCATAATATTTACACCACACATTGCCCTGAGACAGGACATCTCCACTGCCTCCAACCGTCTCCTCGCTGCAGCATTTACAACCCAAGCTTCACACCCATGTAAGTGTGTTGGTACTACTATACTTTCATACATTCCCTTCTTTGCCTCCATAGATAACATTTTTTGTCTCCACAGATACCTCAATGCACCGAGAGACACACTCCGTATACTCTACTCTTCCTATAGCACTTCTGCTTTGTAAAAACCTCTCATAAGCTAACTTTTTCTCTTGTATCACACCCTTTACTTCATCATTCCACCACATATGAGAATTTAATACAAAGTAGGAGTTGTCACAGTTGATTTTTGACAATAACACTGTGCTTTTGGGAGATTCTGAGAAGGTACAAAGATTGGTGGACAAATTTGGGAGGGTATGTAAAAGGAGGAAATTAAAAGTGAACTTAGGAAAGAGCAAGGTGATGAGGGTAACAAACAATTTAGGTAATGGAAGGTTGGATATTATGTTGAAAGCAATATGGTGGAGTGAATGTGTTCAGATATTTAAGAGTAAATTTGTTGATGGATGGTCTATGAATGAGGAGAACTAATTCTGAACTTAAATAATGATGTGGAAGGTAGTGTCAGAGATGTGAGAGCTGCCCATTGGCTTTAGCCTCTAGGAAAACAGACTGCATATTTCATTTTCCAACTCTACCACACATTTTACTTGGCCAATAATGTTACATTTAATGGAAGAGTGAGGAGGGATTCAACCACACCACTCACTAGCCAACACCAGAGCCAGCAGTGGATCGAGGGAGTAAATGAGCACCCGTCACCAATTCCCATAGCTTCCTGCTAACAGCTGAAGACTTGCCCACATGTCTTTCCTCATGTGATGAGACAGTCAATGGTAAACATTACTTTGCCTTACCTTGATATCAGGACACAGAGATTCTCTAAATATAAATATGCCAAAGTGTTGAAGTAATCAGCTGATTGGTATTATGGTGGCCTCTGAAGTCAAGATTTTGCCACTATATTTTTCTTCTCAACACACAAACACACTCTTTCACTATCATCAGTCATGAGCATGTACACTCATAGAATTACTACGAGGTGTGTCATCACAAAAGGCATGGGGCTCTGGTGGCCTGGTGGTTAACGCTCTCGCTTCACACGGTGAGGGCCTGGGTTCAATTCCCAGCCAGAGTAGAAACATTGGACGTGTTTCTTTCCACCTGTTGTCTATGTTCCCCATCAGTAAAATGGGTACCTGGGTGTTAGTCGACTGGTGTGGGTCGCATCCTGGGACACTGACCTAAGGAGGCCTGGTCACAGACCGGACCGCGGGGGCGTTGACCCCCGGAACTCTCTCCAGGTAAAAAAAAATTTATGTGTAATTAGTACAGGTCTGCCATCACAAATCCGGCAATCAGTTATTCGGTACTAATTTTGGCTAGCATAATTTCAAATTTCCAGGGTCGCCACACCAACCCGCTGGTACTGTTTGGTGGCGCTACTTGCTGCACAACTCATTCCAATTTCTTTTTCTCCATTTATTGTTTTAACCTGCTTACTTTTAGCCCTAGCCATGGTTCCAATGAATAAAAGAAATGCTTCTCATTATGTAAAGCACCTACACAGTACATTATCCATTAAAGATGGCTTTGAAGCCACTGTCGGTTCCCATGAGCTCAGTCTCATGAAGCAGGAAAATATGCTTTATTATTACACTAATATCAACACTACAGCTTATTTGCCTATCACAATTGATCTAATATGACATAAACAATATAAAGAACATAAAACATGTTAAATACTCCAGAATGAATAATGCTTGACATAATACAGAGCAGTTCGATGGAGGTATGAAGAGGATATGGTATACAAATACCATTCTCCTACCCCTGTCTTGGAGGCTTATATTAGAGAAAACGGAGTGTAGCACAGGGATAACTGTCATATACACTCGTACTGCACCATAAACCTGAAACAAAAAAGTTATTTTCTCTATAGATTATCACACATAGCAGCATATGTGTAGAGAACCTAGGATAACCCAAAAAAAGTCAATGTGGCTTATTTTTAGTACCTGGCTTGGGTTAGCCATATATGATTTTTGGTAAATATTCGATTCCCAGCCAGGGTAGAAACATTAGGCGTGTTTCTTTACACCTGTTGTCTATGTTTACCCATCAGTAAATGGGTACCTGGGTGTTAGCCGACTAGTGTGGATGTTATCCTGGGACACTGACCTAATTTTCTTGAAATATTCTGCATAACAAGCGGCTTTCTATACAGTAGTATGTCACTGATGTCACCTAGGCCTGTATACCTTGTATATGTACGTGTAGTAAATAAAGATACAGTGGACCCCCGGTTAACGATTTTAATCCGTGCAAGAGGGCTCATCGTTATGCGAAATAATCGTTATGCGAATTAATTTTCCCCATAAGAAATAATGGAAATAAAATTAATCCGTGCAAGACGCCCAAAAGTATGAAAAAAAAATTTTTTTACCACATGAAATGTTAATTTTAATACACACAAACTGAAAAAGGCATGCACAATTACATGACACTTACTTTTATTGAAGATCTGGTGATGATTGATGGGATGGGAGGAGGGGAGAGCATTATCTTCTTACTGTTTAGAAGGGGAATCCCCTTCCATTAGGACTTGAGGTAGCAAGTCCTTTTCTGGGGTTACTTCCCTTCTTCTTTTAATGCCACTAGGACCAGCTTCAGAGTCACTGGACCTCTGTCGCACAACAAATCTGTCCATAGAGCTCTGTACCTCCCGTTTCTTCAAGACTTTCCTAAAATGGGCCATAACATTGTCATTGAAATAGTCACAAGCACGGCTTGCAACAGCTGTGTCAGGGTGATTTTCATCTATAAAGGTTTGCAGTTCAAACCACTCTGCACACATTTCCTTAATCTTTGAAGTAGGCACAATGGATTCCACAACTGGCATAGGCTTCTCAGGGTTAGCCCCAAACCCTTCAAAATCTTTCTTAATTTCCATACTAATTCTCACCCTTTTTACCACAGGGTTGGCACTAGAAGCTTTCTTGGGGCCCATGGTCACTTATTTTCCAGAAACACCACCGAAAACACTGTAATAATACGAAATATTCCGAGTGTATGCTTGGATGTTACCGCGGAGGCTGGCTGGTAAACAATGGGACGGCCGGCACATGTGAGGGCACATTGGACGCGTCTCGGACGAAAATCGGTATGCGGGGCAAAAATTTTGCGATAAAAGTAATCGTTATGCGGAAAAATCGCTATGCGATGCCATCGTTATGCGGGGGTCCACTGTATTATTCTTTCTTTCTTTCAACACACCGGCCGTATCCCACTGAGGCGGGGTGGCCCAAAAGGAAAAACTAAAGTTTCTCCTTTTACATTTAGTAATATATACAGGAGAAGAGGTTACTAGCCCTTTGCTCCCAGCATTTTAGTCGCCTCTTACAACACGCATGGCTTACGGAGGAAGAATTCTGTTCCACTTCCCCATGGAGGTAAGAGGAAATAAACAAGGACAAGAAAGAAAATAGAAGAAAACCCAGATGGGTGTGTATATATATTTGTACATGTATGTGTAGTGTGACCTAAGTGTAAGTAGAAGTAGCAAGACATACCTGAAACCTTGCATGTTTATGAGACAGAAAAAAGGACACCAGCAATCCTACCATCATGTAAAACAATTACAGGCTTCCGTTTTACACTCACTTGGCAGGACGGTAGTACCTCCCTGGGCGGTTGCCGTCTACCAACCTACTACCTAGAAAAGATATTATTATTATTATTATTAAATTATTTTCTCAGTTGTTTGTTGGGTTATCTTATTCAAACTTGGGCAGTGTATGATGGAAAGATACTTCTTCACATAAACCAAAAATGAAAGAAATCAGACCATAAACAGCGGAGTTCACTTCTCAGCCATTAGCGGCCGCTTAGCGGTATATTTTTGTATGGTTGTTATGGTTATATTCTCATTTTTTTCGGCCTCATTTGATAGAATGAAAGCTACATTACAGAAATAGATATGATTTTGATTGCTTTCATGACGAAAAGTACCTTGAAATTGCGCTCACAGTAGTGAAAATGTTCTATTCTTTAGCGAAGCTCAAGAGTAAACAAATGACGTCACCGTCCAATACCTGTCCGCCTGCCAGTCCAAATTTCAATACGGAGTCAAGAATGGGTTGACATTATTTATACAATTACAGTGGACCCCCGCATAGCGACCTTAATCCGTGCAAGAGGGCTGGCTGTTATGCGAAATGTTCGCTATGCGAATGAATTTTCCCCATAAGAAATAATGGAAATCAAATTAATCCGTGCAAGACACCCAAAAGTTTGAAAAAAAAATTTTTACCACATGAAATATACATTTTCCTACACACAAAGAGAAGGATACATGCACAATAGTAGAGTAGTACATGCACAATATATATTGTGCATGTACTACTCTACTAAATGAAGAATAAATGACACTTACCTTTATTGAAGATGCAGCAATGACTGATGAGACACTGTGTCCTGGGAGTGCCTTTTCCTCCTGAGTACTGTAGGTCCTGTTTGGTATTTTCTTCCAGAACAGGCCTTATCACACTGTGTATGTCACTACGATTCTTAAATCTCTCAAACCAACCTTTGCTGGCTCTAAATTCACCAATATGAGCACTAGTTCCAGGCATTTTCCCTGTTCACCTGGGTGTTAGTCGACTGGTGTGGGTTGCATCCTGGGAGACAAGATTAAGGACCCCAATGGAAATAAGTTAGACAGTCTTCGATGACACTGACTTTTTTGGGCTATCCTGGGTGGCAAATCCTCTGGGGTTAATTGTTTCTTGGTATTCTCAATAAGCCACACCAACAACGGTGCTACAGCAGCAGCAGCAGCAGCTGACGATGTTACAGCAGCAGCAGACGATGCTACAGCAGCAGCAGCAGCAGACGATGCTACAGCAGCAACAGACGATGCTACAGCAGCAGCAGACGATGCTACAGCAGCAACTGACGATGTTACAGCAGCAGCAGACGATGCTACAGCAGCAGCAGCAGACGATGCTACAGCAGCAGCAGCAGCAGCAGCAGACGATGCTACAGCAGCAGCAGCAGCAGCAGCAGACGATGCTACAGCAGCAACTGACGATGTTACAGCAGCAGCAGACGATGCTACAGCAGCAGCAGCAGCAGACGATGCTACAGCAGCAGCAGCAGCTGACGGTGGAACAGCAGCAACAGACGATGCTACAGCAGCAGCAGCAGCAGACGATGCTACAGCAGCAACAGACGATGCTACAGCAGCAGCAGACGATGCTACAGCAGCAATTGACGATGTTACAGCAGCAGCAGACGATGCTACAGCAGCAGCAGCAGCAGACGATGCTACAGCAGCAGCAGCAGCTGACGGTGGAACAGCAGCAACAGACGATGCTACAGCAGCAGCAGATGATGCTACAGCAGCAGCAGACGGTACTACAGCAGCAGGAGCAGCTGACGGTGGTACAGCAGCAGCAGCTGACAGTGCAGCAGCAGCTGACGGTGATACAGCAGCAGCAGCAGCTGTACCACCAATAGTAGCGATGGTTGATTGGGGTTTATTATACAACCTGGCCAGCTCGGAGACACGCACTCCACTTTCATACTTATCAATGATCTTTTTCTTCATCTCCATAGTAATTCTCACCCTTATTGCTGTAGGGTTGGCACTAGAAGCTTTCTTGGGGCCCATGGTCACTTATTTTCCAGAAAAAAATCACCAAAAACACTGTAATAATACAAAATGTTCCGATTGTATGCTTGGATGTTACCGCGGAGGCTGGCTGGTAAACAATGCCACCCGCGGAACATGTGAGCGTGGCTCAGGCCGCACATTGGACGCGTCTCGGACGAAGGCCGCTGAGCGGGTTTTTGTCCACTATGCGGGGCAAAATTTTAGCGATCAAAGCGTCCGCTATGCGGATTGTCCGCTATGCAAGGCGTCCGTTATGCGGGGGTCCACTGTATTACAATAATGCAGCAGTCTGCATAACAGTAAATCTTCTATTTTTTTGTGAATAAAAATTCCAAATGAAAAGCAAGAGTAATATAAGAGGGGCCTGTAGCCGTGACTAATTAACAGAGAAAATGTTATTTTAGTGCCAGGAATGTCTGCATTGTTTATTCTGGATCCTATTTTGAAATTGGCATCTGTTGAAATTTGTGTGAAATCGGCCAAATTGCCAATTTCTGACCACTTTATTGGGTAGTTGAAATAAGTGAATGGGCGGTTTCTTGTACTCAGTTGACAAACTAGAAGTAAATAAGTTTATTCAGCTATACACAAATACAGTTACATAGATTATCATACATAGCAGTGTATGTATAGAGAACCTGGGATAACCCAGAAAAGTCAGATAAAGTGACTTATTTCCAGTACCTGGCTTGGGCTTGCCATAGTATATGATTTTTGGTAAATATTTTTTTCTCGGTTGTTTGTTGGGCTATCTCATTGAAACTTGGGCAATGTATGATGGAAAGATGCTTCTTAACGTACAACAAAAATAAAAAAGAAGGACGATAAATAAGGGAGTTAACTTCTCAGCCATTAGCCGCCTCTTTGCAGTATATTTTCGTATGGTTTTTATGGTTGTATTCTCATTTTTTTGAACATTTGATAGAATGGAAGATATATTACAGAAATAGACATGATTTTGATTGCTTTCATGATGAAATGTACCTTGAAATTGAGCTCAAAGTAGGGGAAATGTTCGATTTTTGCCAATGTTCAATGAACTGTGTAAGTCAAGTTGGTTAATTTTATTAAGTGTATTCTAACCTAGCCACTCTGTAATTCGGCAAACTCAGTAATCCGGCACACTACAGGTCCCAATGATGCCGGATTTGTGATGGAGGACCTGTATATAATACGTACTGTACACTTTCAGATACATATTTGATTTTAATGTAGGCTCAGAATAATAGAAAAGAAGGGGTGTCCACTTCAGCAAAAATCCATTATATTGAAAGTTTTGATTAACCTTTAAATGGTCCAAACGTATATATACGGTCTCTCGCGTAGCGCCCCGAATATTTTGAGAAAAAAAAATTTATAGGAGAAAAAAAAAGCATGTGGTGCCCAGGCATCCCCAATTTTTTTCATATGGTGCAAACTGAGTGTGCACACCCATTCTCTCATGTCTAGACGACTCAGGCCTATCGTGCCAATGTTGAATGAATGACAAAGAAAGCATATATATACGTTTGGGGTGCTACACGAGAGAAAGTATATATATGTTTGGACCATTTAAGGGTTAAGTAGATGTAGTCCACTTAATCGACTGACTACCAGACAGAGAGATGCTCAATATGAGAGACTTAATCCACTGTATTAATGGACTACTGAACATACTAAAATAAACTCAAGCACAATACAGTATTACATTACAGTATTGTATAACATACCAGTACCAGGAAAAGAAAATGTGTTAAAAGTACAGCACAGCAAAATACATAGTCAAGTACAGTACAATAATTTTTCTTACCTCTTCTGGTGGGAAGATGAGCTTATGTATGTGCAGTATTCCCATGTAATCTAGCGGTGACCCAGAATAACTTATTCTGAATCAGAGTAGATGTAAAGCTCCAGCAGTAACATTGCAAATGGTGTGGAAGACACACAAACCGATGTGTGGGAAATGTTGATGGTTCAGATGTAATGGGTGAGTGAGAAGACCTAGACAGCTCAGGCCTACTGGTAAATGGTTTGGGAAACAGAATGAGGAACAGGTTTAAAGAATGAATCCAGCTTCGTCTGTTTAGCCACTGATGCTGCTCTCTTATGACAAGTGTCCTAAAAGCACGAAAGATCCGATAACAGGCCTGCATATCTTTTTTGTCTTTGAGGTCAGAGTATGCAATGAGAGCATCAATTGAATTTCTTATTAAAGACAATTTTGGTGACCTCATAGTCTCCTCTTTGTCATCATCACTACCCTGGTCATCTTCAGGAGTACTAATAGTTTTGTCTGCAATTTCTGTTTCACTTAATATCTAGTAACCAGGATCTCCATCACCTTCTTCCACCCATTCAATCACATTTTCTGTCATAATGCTTATTTCTCTCAGCCTCTTGAAGTGTTTGATGAAAATCAGTGGACAGATAATGATCGCCAGAAACTCGTTTCATCCCCATTACAGGGTTAAGAGGAGTCCTTTACTCTCCATCAGTTCATTTAGTAATAATCTGAAGGGTTCAATTTCTTCTGTGAGAACACTGCCAGCTTCACCAAAGGTTTTTATGTTAATCAAGCCATAGCATTTATGGAAATGCCAAAGCCAGCCATAACTTGCCCCAAATTCCATGTCTGTATGACTTGCTAGCCTCTAGGCAGCACAGCAAAGCTCAGCATAATGAATGCCAACACTAGCAATGCACTACTGAGCATATCATTTATGCACTGCTGCTTCAACCCTTGCATCTTAGGTCATTTTCATAAGAATAACCGATGAAACTTTTAGGCTAGATCTGGTCCACTTCATGGCTTTTTTAATTGTCCATTTTAGCCAATATCTGCTCTAGGGAAGTCCAATTTATCGAGGGTTTACTGTGCACTTAAACGAAAAATCCAGAAATTATTGGGAAGAGAAAAAATATCTATGATATACATATATGTACGTATATCCTAGGTAGTAGGTTGGTAAACAGCAACCGCCCAGGGAGGTACTACCGTCCTGCCAAGTGAGTGTAAAACGAAAGTCTGTAATTGTTTTACATGATGGTAGGATTCCTGGTGTCCTTTTTCTGTCTCAAACATGAAAGACTTCAGGTACATCTTGCTACTTCTACTTACACTTAGGTCACACTACACATACATGTACAAGCGTGCACACACACACACACACACACACACACACACACACACCCCTCTGGGTTTTCTGCTATTTTCTTTCTGGTTCTTGTTCTTGTTTATTTCCTCTCATCTCCATGGGGAAGTGGAACAGAATTCTTCCTCCATAAGCCATGCGTGTTGTAAGAGGCGATTAAAATGCCGGGGGCAAGGGGCTAGTAACCCCTTCTCCCGTATAAATTACTAAATTTAAAAAGAGAAACTTTCGTTTTTGTTTTTGGGCCACCCTGCCTTGGTGAGATACGGCCAGTTTGTTGAAAAAAAAATATATATACAGTGGACCCTCAGTTATCGGCTGTTCCCATTACTGGCCAACTTGGTGATCGGCCGGTTTTTTGGCTCCAGGTGATCAGCCGTTATTTTGGTTATCGGCCATTTCGGACGCATCTGTCCACCAGCTGGGGCCACTTGCGTGTCAGTTTGACAGTGTCTCTCGGTGCATGAGGAAGCTTCTGCTCATATATCCAAACATTTTGCTTGTTTTCCATTGTTTTTTGTGGGTTTTTTGCAGTGCAACTGTGAAATAAGTAACCATGGCTCCAAAGAAAGTTCCTAGTAAAGTTCCTGTGGTAAAGAAAGCGAGAAACACCATTAAATTTAAGTGTGAAGTGATTGATAAATACAAGAGTGATATGCGGGTGCTGGAACTTGCCAGGATGTACGGGAAAAACAAATCATTGATTACATCCATCCTGGCAAAGAAAGAACAAATCAAGGATGCTAATATTGTGAAAAGAATAACTTTTCTAACAAAACAAAGGTCACCAATAATGGAACAGATGGAAAAGTTGTTATTGTGGATTAAGGAAAAACAATTAGTGGGAGACAGTGTTGTGGAATCTATTATTTGTGAGAAGGCAAAGCAGTTACATGAGGATCTTCTACAGAAAACTCCTGGAACAAGTGCTGCTGGTAGTGAATTTAGGGACAGCAAAGGCTGGTTTGAGAGATTTAAGAAGAGCAGTGGCATACACAGTGCTGTAAGGCATGGAGAGGCTGCAAATTCTGATAAATGTGCAGCTGAAAAGTATGTACAGAAATTCAAGGACTATGTAAAGGCTGAAGGATTCGAACCCCAACAAGTCTTCGTGATGAAACAGGCCTGTTTTGGAAGAAAATGCCAAACAGGACCTACATCACGCAGGAGGAAAAGGCACTGCCAGGGCATAAGCCTATGAAAGACAGGCTTACTCTTATGTTGTGTGGTAATGCAAGTGGGGATTTCAAATTGAAGCCTTTACTGGTGTATCACTCGAAGTCCCAGTGTGTTCAAGAAAAGCAATGTCGTCAAGAATAGATAGTGTGCGATGTGGAAAACAAATCAAAAGGCATGGGTCACAAGGCAAATTTTCAAAGAGTGGGTTAATGATGTGTTTGGCCCAAGTGTGAAAAAATACCTCCTGGACAAGAAATTGCCAATCAAGTGCCTCCTCGTACTGGATAATGCTCCTGTACATCTTCCAGACTTGGAAGACCAAGTGTTTAGGGACTTCAGTTTTATATAAGTGAAGTTCTTGCCTTCTAACACCACTCCTCTCCTCCAGCCCATGGACCAGCAGGTCATTTCTAATTTCAAAAAACCCTACGCCAAAGCAGTGTTTGAAAAGTGCTTTGAAGTGACCTTGGACACTCAGTTGACCCTAAGAGAGTTCTGGAGGAATCACTTCAATATCCTCAACTGCATAAGCTTTATAGGTAAGGCTTGGGAGGGAGTGACTTCCAGGACTTTGAACTCTGCTTGGAGAAAACTGTGGCCAGGTTGTATCCAAGAGAGGGATTTTGAAAGGTTTGAGGCTGATCCTGACCTTTCCGACCCTGTGGACTCTATTGTGGCACTGGGGAAGCCCCTGGGGTTGGAGGTGAGTGGCGAGGATGTGGAAGAGTTGGTGGAGGACCACAGGGAAGAGCTAACCACTGAAGAGCTATAAGACCTTCAACTCAAAGAGCAACATACTACAGCTGAGGAACTTGCTTCAGAGGAGGAAAAAGAGGGAGTGAAGGAGGTGCCTTCTTCAGAGATTAAATGTGTGTGTGCAATGTTGACTAGGGTTCAAGTTTTTCTAGAGAAACACCACCCTGACCAAGCTGCAACATGTTCAGTGACAAAACCCTGTCCCAATTCAGGGACAGATTTGTTGTGCGACAGGGGTCCAGTGACTCTCAAGCTGGTCCTAGTGACATTAAAAGACAAAGAAGGGAAGTGACCCCAGAGAAGGCTTTGCTACCAAAAGTCTTTATGGAGAGATATTCCTCCTCAAAACACTAACTCCTCTCTCTTTTCTCCTCCCTATCTTCCAGAAGCTAGCATTAGTCTTCAATAAAGGTATGTAATACTTACATAATGGTCAAAAAAATTATTTTTCTTGTGAATATTTTTGTTCTAGGTAGTAGGTTGGTAAACAGCAACCGCCCAGGGAGGTACTACCGTCCTGCCAAGTGAGTGTAAAACGAAAGCCTGTAATTGTTTTACATGATGGTAGGATTGCTGGTGTCCTTTTTTTTCTGTCTCATAAACGTGCAAGATTTCAGGTACGTCTTGCTACTTCTACTTACACTTAGGTCACACTACACATGCATGTACAAGCATATATATGTATATATACACATCCCTCTGGGTTTTCTTCTATTTTCTTTCTAGTTCTTGTTGTTGTTTATTTCCTCTTATCTCCATGGGGAAGTGGAACAGAATTCTTCCTCCGTAAGCCATGCGTGTTGTAAGAGGCAACTAAAATGCCAGGAGCAAGGGGCTAGTAACCCCTTCTCCCGTATAAATTACTAAATTTAAAAAGAGAAACTTTCGTTTTTCTTTTTGGGCCACCCTGCCTTGGTGGGATACGGCCGGTTTGTTGAAAAAAAAAAAAAAAAAAAAAAATATTTTTGTCTGGAACGGATTAATTGTATTTCCATTAATGCTTATGGGAAATATTATTTCGGTTTTCAGCCATTTCAGTTATAGGCTGAGCTTCTGGAACGGATTATGGCCAATAACCGAGGGTCCACTGTATGTGTGTGTGTACCCAGTGAGGTACTACCATCCTGCCAAGTGAGTGTAAAACGAAAGCCTGTAATTGTTTTACATGATGGTAGGATTGCTGGTGTCCTTTTTTCTGTCTCATAAACATGCAAGATTTCAGGTACGTCTTGCTACTTCTACTTACACTTAGGTCACACTACACATACATGTACAAGCATATATATACACACCCCTCTGGGTTTTCTTCTATTTTCTTTCTAGTTCTTCTTATTTATTTCCTCTTATCTCCATTGGGGAAGTGGAACAGAATTCTTCCTCCGTAAGCCATGCGTGTTGTAAGAGGCGACTAAAATGCCGGGAGCAAGGGCCTAGTAACCCCTTCTCCTGTATAATACTAAATTTAAAAAGAGAAACTTTGGGTATTCTTTTTGGGCCACCCTGCCTTGGTAGGATACGGCCAGTTTGTTGAAAAAAAAAAATGTATATATAAATACTAGGTAGTAGGTTGGTAGACAGCAACTGCCCAGGGAGGTACTACCATCCTGCCAAGCGAGTGTAAAACGAAAGCCTGTAATTGTTTTACATGATGGTAGGATTGCTGGTGTCTGTCTCAAATATGCAAGATTACAGGTACGTTTTGCTACTTCTACTTACACTTAAGTCACACTACACATACATGTACACATTTATTTATACACACTCATCTGAGTTTTCTTTGATTTTATCTTAAGAGTTCTTGTTCTTATTACTTTTCCTTTGATATCCATGGGGAAGTGGAATAAGAATCTTTCCTCCGTAAGCCATGTGTGTTGTAAAAGTCAACTAAAATACCAGGAACAATGGGCTAGTAACCCCTTTTGCTGTAATGATTACTAAAAAGAATACGAAGAAAATGTGCACGGATGTTGTGCGAATGATAAGGAAGAGATGACTGTGGATGTTATGAATGAGAGGAAGCTGGATGTCCTGGCTTTAAGTGAAACAAAGCTGAATGGGGTGGGAGTTTCAGTGGAGAGAAATAAATGGGATTAGGTCAAGGGTTTCAAATAGAGTTAGAGCTGATAAATTAGACACATGTGCAACTCTTGGGTGTCTTTATTGAGGAAACGTTTCGCCACACAGTGACTTCATCAGTCCATACGTAGGAGAAACTTGAAGAACAGGAGGAGAATAAGGTAATCAGTCCCTCAACCTTGAGTCGATGTGTTCAGTCTATCAATTGTATTCTATTCAAGATTGATGGACTGAACACATCGACTCAAGGTTGAGGGACTGATTACCTCATTCTCCTCCTGTTCTTCAAGTTTCTCCTACGTATGGACTGATGAAGTCACTGTGGCGAAACGTTTCCTCAATAAAGATACCCAAGAGTTGCACATGTGTCTAATTTATCAACATGTCAGTTCTCTGAACCATTCATCTACAGAGTTAGAGCTAAAGAAGGAGTAGCAATAATGTTGAAGGATAAGCTATGGCAGGAAAATAGGGACTATAAATGTATTAATTCAAGGATTATGTGGAGTAAAATAAAGGTTGGATGTGAAAAGTGGGTTATAGTAAGTGTATATGCACCTGGAGAAGAGAGAAGTGTAGAGGAGAGAGATTTTGGAAAATGTTGAGTGAATGCATGGGGAGTTTTGAACCAAGTGTGAAGTACTTTTGGTTGGGGATTTCAATGCTAAAGTGGGTAAAAATGTTGTGGAGGGAGTAGTAGGTAAAGTTGGGGTGCCAGGGGTAAATGAAAATGGGGAGCCTTTAAACTGAGCTATGTGTAGAAAGAGGTCTGGTAATAAGTAATACATATTTTATGAAAAAAAGAGGATAAATAAATATACAAAGTATGATATAGCACGTAATGAAAGTAGTTTGTTAGATTACGTATTGGTGGATAAGAGGTAGATGGGTAGGCTCCAGGATGTACATGTACATGTAGTTAGAATTAGAGGTAGATGGGAAAAGAGGAAGCTGGCAACAAGTAAGAGAGGTGAAAGTGTATAAACTAAGGGAGGAGGAAGTTAGGGTGAGATATAAACAACTATTGGCAGAAAGGCGGGCTAGTGCGAGTATGAGTAGTGTTGGGGGGGGGGGGGTTTGAAGAGGGTTGGAATAGTTTTAAAAATGCAGTATTAGAATGTGGGGCAGAAGTTTGTGGTTACAGGAGGGTGGGTGCAGGAGGAAAGAGGAGTGATTGGTGGAATGAAGTAAAGGGTGTGATAAGAGAGAAAAAGGTAGCTTATGAGAGGATTTTACAAAGCAGAAGTGTTATGAGAAGATCAGAGTATATGGAGAGTAAAAGAAGGGTGAAGAGAGTAGTGAGTGCAAAAGGAGAACAGATGACAGAGTGGGAGAAGCACTGTCAAGAAATCTTAATGAAAATAAGAAAAATTTTTGGAGTTAAACAAGTTAAGAAAGCCTAGGGAATGAATGGATGTGTCAGTTAAAAACAGTAGGGGAGTTAGTAGATGGGGAGATGGAGGTATTGGATAGATGGCAGGAATATTTTGAAGAACTTTTAAATGTCAACGAAGAGAGGGAGGAGGCAATTTCATCCACTGGCCAGGGAGGTATACCATCTTTTAGGAGTGAAGAAGAGCAGGATGTGAGTGTGGGGGAGGTGCACAAGGCATTGCATAGAATGAAAGGGGGTAAAGCAGCTGGAACTGATGGGATCATGACAGAAATGTTAAAAGCAGAGGGAGGGGTGGGGGGGAACTAGCATTAGAGTGGTTGGTATTTTTGTTTAATAAATATATGAAAGAGCATAAGGTAGCTAGGGATTGGCAGAGAGCATGTATAGTTCCTTCATATAAAGGGAAGGGGAATAAACAAGATTATAAAAATTATAGGGGAATTAGCTTACTGAGTATACCAGGAAAAGTACGGTAGGGTTATTATTGAAAGAATTAGAGGCAAGACAGAATGTAGGATTACGGATGAGCAAGGAGGTTTTTAGAGTGGGTAGGGGATGTGTAGATCAGGTGTTTACATTGAAGCATATATGTGAGCAGTATTTAGATAAAGGTAGGGAAGTTTTTATTACATTTATGGATTTAGAAAAGGCATATGATAGAGTGGATAGGGGAGCTATGTGGCAGATGTTGCAAGTATATGGAAAAAGTAGTAAGTTAATAAATGCTGTAAAAAGTTTTTATGAGGATAGTGAGGCTCACGTTAGGATGTGTAGAGGAGAGGGAGACTACTTCCCGGTAAAAGTAGGTCTTAGACAGGGATGTGTAATGTCACCATGGCTGTTTAATATATTTATAGATGGGGTTGTAAAAGAAGTAAATGCTAGGGTGTTTGGGAGAGGGGTGGGATTAAATTATGGGGAATCAAATACAAAATGGGAATTGACACAGTTGGTTTTTGCTGATGATACTGTGCTTATGGGAGATTCTAAAGAGAAATTGCAAAGGTTAGTGGACGA
Organism: Cherax quadricarinatus; assembly: GCF_038502225.1. Taxonomy (NCBI): domain Eukaryota; kingdom Metazoa; phylum Arthropoda; class Malacostraca; order Decapoda; family Parastacidae; genus Cherax; species Cherax quadricarinatus. The sequence continues at coordinate 33,414,692 of NC_091322.1, read as the reverse complement.
GTTTGGGAGTGTGTGTAAAGATAGAAAGTTGATAGTGAACATAGAAAAGAGTAAGGTGATGAGGGTATCAAATGATTTAGATAAAGAAAAATTGGATATCAAATAGGGGAGGAGGAGTATGGAAGAAGTGAACGTTTTCAGATATTTGGGAGTTGACATGTCGGCAGATGGATTTATGAAGGGCGAGATTAATCATAGAACTGACGAAGGAAAAAAGTGAGTGGTGCGTTGAGGTATATGTGGAGACAAAAAAACGTTATCTATGGAGGCAAAGAAGGGAATGTATGAAAGTATAATGGTACCAACACTCTAATATGGATGTGAAGCTTGGGTTGTAAATGCTGCAGCGAGGAGACTGTTGAAGGCAGTGGAGATGTCCTGTCTAAAGGCAATGTGTAGTGTAACTTCTGGCCAGAAAATTCAGAGTGTGGAAATTAAAAGGTGAGGAGTTAATAAAAGTATTAGTCAGAGGGCTGAAGAGGGGTTGTTGAGGTGGTTTGGTCATTTAGAGAAGGGATCAAAGTAGAATGACATGGAGAGCATAGAAATCTGTAGGGGAAGGAAGGTGGGGTAAGGGTTGTCCTCGAAAAGGTTGGGAGGGAGGGGGGTAAACGAAGTTTTCTGAGCAAGGGTCTTGGGACTTCCAGCAAGCGTGTGTGAGTGTGTTAGATAGGAGTGAATGGAGACGAATGGTATTTGGGACCCGACGAGCTGTTGGAGTGTAAGCAGGGTAATATTTAGTGAAGGGATTCAGGGAAACCAGTTAGTTATTTTTATAAAGCTGGACTTGAGTCCTGGAAATGGGAAGTACAATGCCTGCACTTTAAAGGAGGGGTTTGGGATATTGGCAGTTTGGAGGGATATATTTTTGTATCTTTATACGAATATGTTTCTAAACCTTTGTATTCTGGGCATCTCTGCAAAAACAGTGATTATGTGTGAGTGAAGTGGAAGTGTTGAATGATGATTAAAGTAGTTTCTTTTTGGGGATTTTCTTTCTTTTTGGGTCACCCTGCCTCTGTGGCAGACGGCAAACTTGTTAAAATGCATACACACACACACATTTTTCAACAAGTCGGCTGTCTCCCACCGAGGCAGAGTGACCCAAAAATAAAGAAAATCCCCAAAAAGAAAATACTTTCATCATTCAACACTTTCACCTCACTCACACATAATCACTGTTTTTGCAGAGATGCCCAGAATACAACAGCTTAGAAGCATACACACAAACATACACAACATATCCCTCCAAACTGACAATATCCCGAACCCCTCCTTTAGAGTGCAGGCATTGTACTTCCCATTTCCAGGACTCAAGTCCATCTATATAAAAATAACGGGTTTCCCTGAATCCCTTCACTAAATATTACCCTGCTTACACTCCAACAGCTCGTCAGGTCCCAAATACCATTCATCTCCATTCACTCCTATCGAACATGCTCACGCACGCTTGCTGGAAGTCCAAGTCCCTCACCCACAAAACCTCCTTTACCCCTTCCTTCCAACCCTTTCGAGGACGACCCCTACCCAGTCTTCCTTCCCCTACAGATTTATATGCTCTCCATGTCATTCTGCTTTGATCCCTTCTCTCTAAATGACCAAACCACCTCAACAACCCCACTTCAGCCCTCTGACTAATACTTTTATTAACTTCATGCCTTCTCCTAATTTCCACACTCCGAATTTCCTGCATAATATTTACACCACACATTTCCCTTAGAGAGGACATCTCCACTGCCTCTAACCTCCTCCTCGCTGCAGCATTTACAACCCAAGCTTCACACCCATGAAAGAGTGTTGGTACTACGATACTTTCACGCATTCCATTCTTTGCCTCCATAGATAACGTTTTTTGTCTACACATATACCTCAATGCACCACTCTCCTTTTTTCCCTCATCAATTCTATGATTACCCTCATCCTTCATAAATCCATCCGCCGACACTTCAACTCCCAAATATCTGAAAATATTCACTTCTTCCATACTCCTCCTCCCCAATTTGATATCCAATTTTTCTTTATCTAAATCATTTGATACCCTCATCACCTTACTCTTTTCTATGTTCACTTTCAACTTTCTACCTTTACACACACTCCCAAACTCGTCCACTAACCTTTGCAATTTTTCTTTAGAATCTCCCATAAGCACAGTATCATCAGCAAAAACCAACTGTGTCAATTCCCATTTTGTATATGATTCCCCATAATTTAATCCCACCCCTCTCCCGAACATTCTAGCATTTACTTCTTTTACAACCCCATCTATAAATATATTAAACAGCCATGATGACATTACACATCCCTGTCTAAGACCTACTTTTACCAGGAAGTAGTCTCCATCTCTTCCACACACCCTAACCTGAGCCTCACTATCCTCATAAAAACTCTTTACAGCATTTAGTAACTTACCGCCTATTCCATACACTTGCAACATCTGCCACACTGCTCCCCTATCCACTATCATATGCCTTTTCTAAATCCATAAATGCAATAAAAACTTCCCTACCTTTATCTAAATACTGTTCACATATATGCTTCAATGTAAACACTTGATCTACGCATACAATACCCACTCTAAAACCTCCTTGTATATGCGTGTATGGACGTATATGTATTTTTTTTTTTTTAAAAGTCAGCCGTCTCCCACCGAGGCAGGGTGACCCAAAAAGAAAATCCCCAGAAAGAAAATACTTTCATCATCATTCAACACTTTCACCTCACTCACACATAATCACTGTTTTTGCAGACGTGCTCAGAACACAACAGTTTAGAAGCATATACTTATAAAGATACACAACATATCCTTCCAAACTGCTAAAATCCCGAATCCCTCCTTTAGAGTGCAGGCATTGTACTTCCCATTTCCAGGACTCAAGTCCGGCTATACAAAAATAACCGATTTCCCAGAGTCCCTTCACTAAATATTACCCTGCTCACACTCCAACAGATCGTCAGGTCCCAAATACCATTCGTCTCCATTCACTCCCATCGAACACGCTCATGCACGCCTGCTGGAATTCCAAGCCCCTCGCCCACAAAACCTCCCTTACCACTTCCTTCCAACCTTTTCGAGGACGACCCCTACCCCGCCTTCCTTCCCCTACAGATTTATACTTTGATCCATTCTCTTTAACCCTTAAATGGTCCAAACGTATACAGTGGACCCCCGCTTAACGATCACCTCCAAATGCGACCAATTATGTAAGTGTATTTATGTAAGTGCGTTTGTACGTGTATGTTTGGGGGTCTGAAATGGACTAATCTACTTCACAATATTCCTTATGGGAAAAAATTCGGTCAGTACTGGCACCTGAACATGCTACTGGAATGAAAAAAGTTCGTTAACCGGGGGTCCACTGTATATACGTTTTTTCAACATTTGAAAGTATGTAAAAAATGTAGATTTTTTTTCATTTGAAAATGTGTAAAAAAAACTTTTATCTACATTTGTTTTTTGTTATGTTCGAAAATATGTAAAAAAAAAACGTAGATCTACGCTTGGAGCACTACGGATTTGAACGTCGATCTGTTTGGACCGTTTAAGGGTTAAATGACCAAACCACCTCAACAACCCCTCTTCAGCCCTCTGATTAATACTTTTATTAACTCCACACCTTCTCCTAATTTCCACACTCCAAATTTTCTGCATAATATTTACACCACACATTGCCCTTAGACAGGACATCTCCACTGCCTCCAACAGCCTCCTCGCTGCTGCATTTACAACCCAAGCTTCACACCCATATAAGAGTGTTGGTACTACTATACTTTCATACATTCCCTTCTTTGCCTCCATAGATAATGTTTTTTGACTCCACATATACCTCAATGCACCATTCACCTTTTTTCCCTCATCAATTCTATGATTAACCTCATCCTTCATAAATCCATACGCCGACACGTCAACTCCCAAGTACAGTATCTTAAAACATTCACTTCTTCCATACTCCTCCTCCCCAATTTAATATCCAATTTTTCTTTATCTAAATCATTTGATCCCCTCATCATGTATATGTATGTATATGTATATATGTACATTTTTTTTTTTCCTAGGTAGTAGGTTGGTAGACAGCAACCGCCCAGGGAGGTACTACCGTCCTGCCAAGTGAGTAAAACGAAAGCCTGTAATTGTTTTACATGATGGTAGGATTGCTGGTGTCCTTTTTTCTGTCTCATGAACATGCAAAATTTCAGGTACGTCTTGCTACTTCTACTTACACTCAGGTCACACTACACATACATGTACAAGCGTATATATACATACCCCTCTGGGTTTTCTTCTATTTTCTTTCTAGTTCTTGTTCTTGTTTATTTCCTCTTGTCTCCATGGGGAAGTGGAACAGAATTCTTCCTCCGTAGGCCATGCATGTTGTAAGAGGCGACTGAAATGCCGGGAGCAAGGGGCTAGTAACCCCTTCTCCTGTATATATTACTAAATTTTAAAGGAGAAACTTTGTTTTTTTCTTTTGGGCCACCCCGCCTCGGTGGGATGCGGCCGGTGTGTTGAAAGAAAGAAAGATGTACATTTTTTTTTTTAACAAGTCGGTCGTCTCCAACCGAGGCAGTGTGACCCAAAAAAGAAAGAAAATCCCCAAAAAGAAAATACTTTCATCATCATTCAACACTTTCACCTCACTCACACATAATCACTGTTTTTGCAGAGGTGCCCAGAACACATCAGTTTAGAAGCATATACGTATAAAGATACACAACATATCCCTCCAATTAATTAATTTATTTATTTGTATTTTGTTACTATTTGCCAACTGGCAAATATCTTAAGCTGATCCAATTGTTTTAATGTGACTAGGAAATGTTAAGAAAGCTAGATCATTAATTATTTTCAATCAAAGAATACCCTCTTTAAGAGAAAATATATTATTGTTTGAGAGAGTGCAGTACACTTACCTTGGCATTTCGGTTCTCGCTCTTGTTCTCTGTGCACTGACGAGAAATGTGACCACTCTTGTTGCACACATAGCAAGTACGCTCAGGTTCAGGACAATCACGAGCTATGTGCCCCATCTTCGAGCAGTTGTAACATGAAGCTAGAAATACAATTCAACAATTACTTCGTGAAGAATACTAAGACATGCTTTCATAACACTATACAATTCAGGTGACTTCAGACATTATGTGTACAATCCTTTTCACTGAATCTTATGAGATGTATTTGTAAAGGGATTATGTAATTTATAGAAAACATGTGAATTCTTCCTCTGTAAGCCATGCATGTCCTAAGAGGCAACTAAAATGCCGGGAGCAAGGGGCTAGTAACCCCCTTCTCCTGTATATATTACTAAATTTAAAAAAAGGAACTTTTGTTTTTCTTTTTGGGCTGCCCTGCCTCGGGGAGGATATGGCCGGTTTGTTGAAAGATGTGTAAACTAGGTTTTTAAATGCAAAAGTACTAGCCACTGACAGAAGCCTACTTTTCTGTATTCAGGTTCTAAGAGCCACTTAAAAGGAAGAGCAACCTGTTAAGAGTACTGTACTTCTATAACAAACTCCCTCTTCCAACCAGATTGCCACCCGTCAGCTTCTCCTAAATGAAACTTCTGGAGCTGCCCCTCCTCTCACCACTGCACTACTGAGGTCTGTGCTGTCTGCCACTCAAGCTCTTAAGTGGTGCACCATTTTGAAGCCATCAGCCAAAACATGGACCTCCTTTCAGTAATAACCCATTAAGAATACTACAGTAATATTTTAAGAATTTGTAAGAGCTACAGATTCCTCCAGACTGGATGATGGCAGCCATATTCATTGCACTGCAGTTGTATCAGCAGGGAAAAGCCTGTTCAGGATGCATTGCCAAAAACAAAATATTGTAGTTATGAGGAAGAATCAGAGGACACTAACATTATTGATTATTCAACATGACATATTCTCCTATTATTCAACCTCATATTAAAGACCACTTCCACAGTTTGTTGCCATGACAGCTCCCTAAAAGAGACTTCTCTTGAATCCCCTTATGAACAACCTTCTACATTCATCACCGAATTAACTGGCTAGACAATTTGCTCAGAATTACCTCTGTATGCGGTCTTGATCCACCAGGAGGCCTGGTGTGGAACCAGCCCATAGGGGTATTAACCCTTTCAGGGTCGGCAGGCCCTGTCTTAAACTTGTTCTCAGGGTCGGAAATTTTTTAGAAAAAAAAATTATTTTTTCTTATGAAATGATAGAGAATCTTTTCCCAATCAAAATTACACCAAAATTATGAAATTTGATGGAAAACTTATGGAATTATGCTCTCGTGAAGTTAGCGGTCTCGACGATGTTTACGCATCGGCGATTTCGCCCAATTTGAGCCCTACTTTCGGCCAATTCCAATGTACCAGTAGACAAAAATCATACCTATTTCGCTAGAACTCCATCTTTTCTATCGAATGAGTACAAGAAACTACCCATTTGTCAGCACAGTTGTTGATTCCCTGTATATATATATATGTTATCTATCATAGTTAGTACCATCCATATGTTTTACATAGTTGACCCCTTGCTAGGTTCAGTGACTAGCTTGTGTGATGTCACGTGATGCCGCATGTGAGCGCTTAGGTCTATGAACAGGCAACACAGGCAGTCTGGGCTCCCCTCTCACACTCTGCTAATATAAGTGTTACCATCCAACAAGTGTGTTTAACTCCAACCATCACATCTCCACAAACCCCCCCAACAAATGGTGCCAGCGGTGAGCGTGTAAATTTTATATTTACGCAGATGTATGGAGATAACTTGTCAGCCGACGACGGACACTGTGTTGACCGCATGCTAGCCTAGCAGCCAGCTACCCCGAGCAAGCGTCCATCAGTCTGTTTGCTTCCTGCTTACTGGTCAGTCTTTGTATCTTAGTGTTTTATTTGCTTATTTGCATTACTTCCGAGGGGTTGACCCGAGTTTGCAAATTAAGCCATTATTATAATCAAAAAGAAGTGCTAAGCCACAAGGGCTATACAGCGCTGCAGGGTAGGGAAGGAAGCGAGGGTATTGGATGGCAGAAGGGAGGGATGATCAGTAGGTTACAGAAAACAGCGGGGCAGGGGATAGTACGGGGGTAGAGGGTAGCAAGAGATTGAAGTAGAAAGGGCTGAAGGTATCAGAATTTGTGAAGTCAGTCAGTTGTTGTCAAAAAGCCAATGAGAGAGTCCGGATGAAAGGTGGGTCCATCAGCGAGAAGGGAAGGTAAAAAGAGAGCAGCGGAGCGAAGACGACGACGGAAGTAAATTCTGCGTGCTCGTTGATAAAGTGGGCAGTCCAACAGAATGTGGCTGACTGATAATGGCGCTTGGCAATTCTCACAGAGAGGAGCAGGGCGCCTCTCCATGAGATATCCATGAGTAAGACGAGTATGGCCAATGCGAAGATGGGAGAGAGTAGTCTCCCAACCTCGACACTGGCGATAAGAAGACGGTCAGTAACCTATATTTGGTTTAATAGATTGAAGTTTGTTGCCGAGCATAGTAGACCAACGGTGTTGCCAACGGGTGTGAAAATGGGAAGATATTGCAGCAAAATAGTCCGTAAATGGAACACCTCTATATGAAACTGGTAGGTCATGTACTGCTGACCGCGCAGCAGTGTCTGCCTGTTCATTGCCCTGTACGTCAACATGACCAGGGACCCAACAAAAAACAATATCTTTATACTTGGTAAAGATGCGGCGTAGCCAAAGTTGGATACGGAGGACTAAGGGGTGAGGTGTATCAAATTTCTGTATAGCCTGTAAAGCACTAAGGGAGTCTGAGACAACCACAAATGATGACACAGCCATAGATGCAATACGGATAAGTGCTGCAAGGATGGCATACAATTCAGCAGTAAAAATACTAGCCGAAGATAGTAAATGCCCTCGTACGACGCTGTCCGGAAACACTGCTGCGAATCCTACGCCATCAGAAGACTTAGAGCCATCTGTGTACACAGCAATGGCATGAGAATGAGAATGAAAGTGGTCAAGAAAAATAGAGTGGGAAGCGACCTTAGACAGTTGGGCTTTCGAGCAAGGGAGAGAGAAAGAACAGACTCGAACAGCTGGAACTTCCCAGGGGGGTAGGGAAAAGTGAGATGCTACATGAACATAGAAAGGTGGGAATTGAAGAGAAGACGAGCGAATGAAGGCGAAGAGAGAAGGGACGGAGTAAACAGGGGCGGCGAACAAATAAAGAATGTCTACTAATATCAGTGACCATTCTATAAATGGAAGGATTGAGGAGATCATGAGAGCGTACATAGTAGCGAAGGCAATGGGCATCACGGCGATTGGATAAGGATGGAACGTTCGCTTCTGCATAGAGGCTCTCAACAGGGGAAGAGAGAAAAACACCAAGGCATAAACGTAATCCTTGGTGATGAATGGGGTTAAGGCTAGAGAGAGTAGCAGGAGATGCCGCTGAATAGATCTGGTCACCATAATCAAGTTTCGATAAAATAAGGGTGGAATGTAGGCGAAGGAGGGTTCGACGATCAGCTCCCCATGAAAGATGAGCAAGGGTTTTAAGAAGGTTCAGCCGGTTGTGACAAGTTGCCTTCAGAGAGGTAATGTGAGGTTTCCAGGATAACCTACGATCAAAGAGGAGGCCCAGAAACTTGACTATCACGTTCAGGGATACGGGAGCCATAGAGGTACAAAGGATGATCGGAGATGACAGAGCGTCTAGTGAAAGTAATTTGGTGGGTTTTAGAGCTGGAAAATTTAAACCCACGTGTGGTGGCCCAATTGGAAACACGGTCGACTGCATGCTGGAGAGAAACTGTAATGAGGCGACAGTCAGCGCCTGCACAGGCAATAACGAAGTCATCAACATAGAGTGATGACCAAATATTTGATGGAAGACTAGAGGCCAAATCATTAATAGCAAGGAGAAAAAGTGTTGTGCTCAGAACACATCCCTGGGGGACACCTTCGGCTTGGATAAAGTCCGGGGAGAGCACATTATTAACCCGAACACGGAAATGCCTGTCAGTTAAAAAGTTCTTAAGGAAGGATGGTAGACTGCCTCAAAGGCCTAAGGAGTGGGCTTTGGCTAAAATATTATACCTCCAAGTTGTGTCATATGCCTTCTCAAGGTCAAAAAATATGGCAATAACTGAGTGGTTATTCGCAAAGGCATTACGAACATACGTATCCAAGCGTAGTAAGGGGTCTATGGTAGAACGTCCCTTACGAAAGCCATATTGACGAGTGGAGAGACTGTTGTGTGTCTCTAAATACCACACTAAACGTCTATTTACTAGGCGTTCCATCACTTTGCAAACTGCACTGGTAAGAGCAATGGGACGATAGTGGGAGGTTTCATGTCTCGTAGTGCCTAGTTTGCGGAAAGGGAAAACAATGGCGGATTTCCACAGCTGTGGAAGAACTCCTTGTGACCAAATAAGATTGTAAAGGCATAATAGGACTGCAAGGGCTGACTGATGTAAATGTTGTAGCATACGAATATGAATGTCGTCGGGCCCAGCTGCCGATGATCGGCAAGCTGAGAGTGTTGCCTCCAGTTCCTGAAGTGTAAAAGGCACATTATACTGTTCTTCTCTGAGAGAAGAAAAGTCCAAGGCAGACTTTGAGGAAAGTAATGAGGGGCATAGATGGAGTCCCTGAGAAATACGGACCAGATGATTGCCAATTTCATTGGCAACATCTAGTGGGTTTGCTATTTCAACACCGGCAACCCGCAGAACAGGAGCCGGGTCAGGAGAATATTTACCACTCAGTTTTCGTACTTTTTTCCAGACTGCACTCATAGAGGAAGCAGAGGTGATGGTGGAGACATAATCTCGCCAGCAAGTGCGTTTAGCGCCATGGATGACACGGCGAGTGATCGCACGCTTCTGCTTAAAATCGAGAAGTCTCTCTGTGGTTCTATTGTACTGGTACCTGCCCCATGCAGCGCGTTTCAAACGTACTGCACGAGCACAAGCAGGAGACCACCAAGGCACGCATTTCTGAGAATGCCTGCCCGAAGTTTGGGGTATAGAATGAGAAGCTGCGGTTAAAACGGAGGATGAGAAGAGGTGTAAAAGCTCATCGATGGAGGACGAAGAAGGAACCTCTCTAAAAATAGTTAGGTGTTTATCTGGAGAGTATCTGGAGAGAGTTCCGGGAGTCAACGCCCCCGCGGCCCGGTCTGTGACCAGGCCTCCTTAGGTCAGTGTCCCAGGATGCGACCCACACCAGTCGACTAACACCCAGGTACCCATTTTACTGGTGGGGAACATAGACAACAGGTGGAAAGAAACACGTCCAATGTTTCTACTCTGGCTGGGAATCGAACCCAGGCCCTCACCGTGTGAAGCGAGAGCGTTAACCACCAGGCCACCAGAGCAAAGGTTCCAATTTGCCTGATCAAATTGCCAGCGTGGGATGCGAAGAGGTGGTGAATATGAAGGGGAAGTAAGAATGATTGGGAAATGATCGCTGTCATGTAAGTCCGGGAGAACAGACCAAGTGAAGTCTAATGCGGCGGAGGAAGAGCAGACTGAGAGATCGATGCAAGAGAGAGTGTGAGTCCGAGGATCAAAATGGGTGAGAGTACCTGTATTTAAAACATGGAGGGGGTGGGTGGCAAGAAAAGCCTCTAACTGAATGCCATGGGAATCACAGAGACCCCCCCACCCCCAAGAGGAAATGGTGGGCATTAAAATCACCAAGTAACAGAATCGGTGGCGGTAATGACGAAACAAGAAAGGCAATATCCGGAATAGATAATGCCCGAGAAGGAGAGAGATATAAAGAACAGAGCGTATACCACCTATGCAAGTGGATACGGGCTGCTGTGTAATGCAGCGAAATACGAACAAATAGCTGATGGTACGGAATATCAGTGCGTAGAAGGGCACTTTCATTAAAGGTCCCATCAGGAAAAGGATCTGAAAAATACAATAAATTATAGCATGAGATGGGAGAGATAACAGCAGAGTGTAATTTTGGTTCCTGTAAGCAAACACCAACAGGGGAAAACTGGGAGAGTAACATCTGAAGCTCACCCCGATTACCCCTGAGGCCGCGTATATTCCACTGTAAATAGGCCATGATTGGCAATGATAAAGATACCTGAAATCCGCAGGTAAGGGTTCCTACGGACTAGAGGGGTTAGAAAAGTCCACATGCGGAGGCAGTGGAAAACGTTCAAGCAGTGAAGGAACGGTGCGCTGTGAAGAAAGGAGTTGCGCAGATGGAGCAGAGGAGAGAGAAGGAGCGGATGGTGGATCAGTGTCCATTGATGGTTTGGTCTCTGCAATATATTCAGAGATTGCTTCAAGTGTTTCGGAACTCAGAGACGTCGTATGGGAGACAATATTGGAAATGGTAGGGGGAGGATGAGTAAAGATTGGAACTGTACTGGACTCTACCAAGGTAGGGGGGGGGGGCGAAAGGGTGGAGGGAACTGGAGAAGCGTGGAAGGGGACAGAAGAGGCAGAAACCTGAGAGGTGGCAGAAGAGGAAGAAACATGGGAGGGAACAGGGGAGGAAGGTCCAGTACGAGGAGGAGGGTGAACCTCTACACTTGTAACAGAGCCAGTGAGAGGGGGAGAACCAGGTACAGAGACAGGGAAGGTAAAATGAGGAGGTGGAAAATTGGTAGGAGGTGTTAACGGACCTTTTTTTGACTTTTGAGAAGTAGAGGGATGATTGGGAGGAGGTGTCATACGAGATCTTGTCGCTACTGAGGCTTGTGAGAGAGAACACGAAGAAGCGAGATCAGACTGAGGCGTTGAAGTAGGGACGTCTGAGCCGAGGACAGCAAAAGAATTAGATACAGGAGTGACTATGGGAGAGGTAACCACAGAGGTGGGTGCAGAAGATGGGATACCAGAAGTGGGGGGACGTTTTGAAACACGGGAATAAGAAACACGAGGTAGTCTCCCTTGAAGGCGGAGATGAGAAACTGCCATGGCATGAGGGAGACCTTCTGCCTCTTTGAGGTAACGGATTTCCCGCTCGTTTAAGTAGACTTGACAACGGCGAGAGTAAGAAGGGTGAGCCTCATGACAATTAAGGCAAGAGGGAGGTCGATTGCAAGACGTATTAGAATGGTCATCGGCACCACAGACTGGGCATTCAGCGATAGATCTGCAATATTTTGCTGGATGGCCAAATCGCCAGCAATTTCTACACTGTTGCGGTGTAGGGATCACCTTTGGAACTTGTAACCGATGTCCTGCTACATAAACTGAGGATGGGAGTTCACGGCTGTCAAAAGTTAAACGAGCCACATTGCTAGGGTATCGTCTCCGCCCGCGGGCAGGAAGAACGTAAGTGTCTACCTTGACGATTGGGAGATCTTGGAGTTCCAGCTGTTCAAGAATGTCAGTGCCACATGTCTGGAAATTTTGTTGAACTATGGTATGGGGCAGAATGACGGTACCACTACAAGAATTGAGGGAATGATGTTTTTCAATAGTGACAGGAACAGTATCGATATGGGAAAGACGAGAAAGCTCATGAGCCTGGGTAGCATTCTGTACGGTGATGATGCGCGTACCGCTCTTAAGAGCATGAAAAGAAATATCTTTACCAACATGGCGTAGGAGTGCCTTGCCAATACTGTGGTCAGAAAGATAGGCAGTAGAGGAAGTCGGTCATAAAGTGAAGAATTTAGTCCATTGTGCAGTCTGAAACCGAGTGTGGAAAGGTAGTGAAGGACGTGTCGATCTTTTCTGAGAAGAACGAGAAGGTGGAGAAGTATCATCAGCAGGTAATTGTCGTTGGCGTTTAGGCGTGGGACCAGAGTTGGTCCGACGTGGAACGGGTCGGCGATTCGAAAACTGCCGCACCGTAGAGGGAGAGGCCGGAAGCATAGTCAGAGGAGAGCGAAGGTCAGATAAATCGAAGGAGTCAGTCGAGGCCTCAGTACCTGAAGCGGGTGAGGAAACAGCACCGGCAAGAGGTAGAGGCATGAGGAGTGTCCGAAGAGTGGTCCAAAGACGAGGCGGGGTCAGAACGGGGTGCGATATCAAGAAGGGGCCCGGGGGTAGCAGGTTCATGGACTAGGGCTGTCATGGTTAGGTTACTTCTTTCTTTTTGTTTTTAAGAAAAAAAAGAAAAGAAAAATAAAAAAAAAGAATAAAACAAAGGGGGGACCGGGGAGGGATAGTTCCTAGGAGGAATGAAAGGGCCAGAAATCTCCCTCCGCGCCCAAGAGGACCTCAGCACCGCAAGTAGCGCAGATGCAGCATGGAACCCGTGCCATACCCTACCCATCATGCCAGTAAACCAGCAATCCGGGATAGCAACCTCACATCTGCCGAGCTACCTCGGTGAACAAAAGAGAGGGCGGCCGGAAATCCGCCACAAAGCATACCTCCTTCAGCCACCACCCCCAGAATCCGAAAGGTGGCTTCCAGAGATACACCCGTCGCCCGAGAGACACCCAAAGCCACCCTCCAGGATACCGGAGAGGGATCGGGACATCCCCAGGCAATCCAGATTCCATGGCAAACTACGCCACCGCCAAGAACCTCAACAGAATGGGATGGACCCCGGTACCCTTTCCCCTACCTAGGAACTAGCGTGCCTGTGGGGAAAAAAAAAAAAAAAAAAAAAGGGCAAAAGGGAGGGGTAGGAAGGAGGAGGAGGAAAGGAAAAAGGGGAGGATGGGGAGGATGGGATAGGGAACGGGGTATTGGGGGGTAATTAGGTTCGGTCTGAGGAAGGAGACCGACAGGTCTAATTCCTCAGACAAAGAGCCTCTTCACCATGCCAAGGAGCCCCCCCTTGAAGAGGCAAATTAAGCCAAGCCGCCCAGCCAGTCTGTGGGGGGAGTCAAGCCCTACACCATCCATCCTGTCTTAAGTACCAGCCTTGCCTGCTAGCCAGCTTTCCACCCTTGCTGTGCTCATCATTACAAGTTCTCAAGCCAGTCTGTGTAACGGGTTAAGCCAAGCCAGCCAGCCAACTAACCCAGGTGACTAACCCAGTACTCTCCCTTGTGCTCTCAGTTTTAAGCTATCCTGAGTGCTTTACCATCCCTGTGGTGTTGTGGTATTTTGTGGGTTTTTAAGCCAGTCTGGCTTAGAATATTTTCGTGCCTAGTGCGGGTGTCCCCAGAGCACGTGGGTTATGCTGCTTATCCCATAGGCCCAGCCACCACGCAGTGTCCCAGAACGCTGCCTCAACCACCCACACCTTCCACCACCACCACTATTTTTTTGTACCCTTATATCGGGTCCTAGCACCTTATTTTACGGACCACATAGGGGGTCAAGACGCAAGATTGTTCCTTCATCCTCGTGCGCCAACGTAAAAGCCTCCTGTTCGAGTTTATCGTCGATTTATGCGCTAAATAGTACTTTGAGAAATCGCCGAGTAGAGTCGCCGTCAGCCGCAAGACTCCACTACCCTCATTCTCCACTAATGTCGCTCCAGTGATAATAAGCTTTTTACACAGACATTTGTGTGTTGAGACATTTTTTTTTCTCTCAGTGATTTCTTAGTGACATTTCTTTTTCAGTGATTTCTTAGTGACATTCAGTGACTCTTGATTAGACTGTGATAGATAACATAACATGAATTTGGTAGGGTGTGCAAAAGAAGAAAACTGAAAGTGAATACAGGAAAGAGTAAGGTTATGAGGATAACAAAAAGATTAGGTGATGAAAGATTGGATATCAGATTGGAGGGAGAGAGTATGGAGGAGGTGAATGTATTCAGATACCTGGAAGTGGACGTGTCAGCGGATGGGTCTATGAAAGATGAGGTGAATCATAGAATTGATGAGGGGAAAAGGGTGAGTGGTGCACTTAGGAGTCTGTGGAGACAAAGAACTTTGTCCTTGGAGGCAAAGAGAGGAATGTATGAGAGTATAGTTTTACCAACGCTCTTATATGGGTGTGAAGCATGGGTGATGAATGTTGCAGCGAGGAGAAGGCTGGAGGCAGTGGAGATGTCATGTCTGAGAGCAATGTGTGGTGTGAATATAATGCAGAGAATTCGTAGTTTGGAAGTTAGGAGGAGGTGCGGGATTACCAAAACTGTTGTCCAGAGGGCTGAGGAAGGGTTGTTGAGGTGGTTCGGACATGTGGAGAGAATGGAGCGAAACAGAATAACTTCAAGAGTGTATCAGTCTGTAGTGGAAGGAAGGTGGGGTAGGGGGCGGCCTAGGAAAGGTTGGAGGGAGGGGGTAAAGGAGGTTTTGTGTGCGAGGGGCTTGGACTTCCAGCAGGCATGCGTGAGCGTGTTTGATAGGAGTGAATGGAGACAAATGGAGACAAACTATGGTGACACATTTACCGATTTCAACTATCCAATAAAGTGGTCAGAAATTGGTAATTTTGCCAATTTCACACAAATTTCAAAATATGCCAATTTCCAAATAGGGTCCAGAATAAACAAGACAGACATTCCTGGCACTAAAATAACATTTCCTCTGTTCATTAGTCATATCCTCAGGCGTCTTATACTTCTTTTGCTTTCCACTTTGAATTTTTATTCTCCCAAAAAATAGATTTACTGTTATACAGACTACTACAGTGTAGAAACGGTATAAATAATATCAGTGCACTTGTGAAAGATTATTAGACTCACTATTTGACGTGTATTGGACTCATGGCATGATTTCTTTACTTTTGAACTTTGGCAAAAATCGAACATTTCTGCTACTTTGAACTCAATTTCAAGGTACTTTTCATTGTGAAACCAATCAAAATCATCTCTATTTCCATAATATGTCTTCCATTCTATAAAATGAGACCAGGAAAACTAGAATACAACCATAAATACACTGCAAATTCGCTGTTTTAAACAAAAAACAATCAGATTTTTTCCTCTCATTATGCACTGTGTGCTGCAGGAATTCTTTTATAATGTGCACACTGACCACACAGACCCATTCTTTCATATGTAGGCCTACCAGCTTTCTCTTGCTAGATTTGAAGGCGCTAGAATTTATGAGTACTAGTGCGGCACCAACCCTGGCATGCAAGCCGTACTAGTACGGCACCAACCCTGAAAGGGTTAACACCCTGAAAACATCAATCAGGTTTACTTCAGGTATCAGG
This sequence comes from Cherax quadricarinatus, assembly GCF_038502225.1. NCBI lineage: Eukaryota > Metazoa > Arthropoda > Malacostraca > Decapoda > Parastacidae > Cherax > Cherax quadricarinatus. Next base: position 33,398,693 of record NC_091322.1, on the reverse strand, counting down.
GAACAAGCCCCTTCATTGTTAACAGTGAATATCTGTACAGATCAAGTATAGATACTTACTCCAATAATTTATTGTTTTGCTGAACATGGAATCCCATATCAAATTATGGCCAAATTATTTGTTTAGTTATCTCATCATGGCTGACTATGTAAATCCAGTGGAGTTCCAACAAGGGGTGCCAAGTCAGGGATTTTGGTATCAAGATAAGTCATGAAGGTATGGTAAGATGTAAACTGGGGGCCCTTTAAAAATCTCCAGTGTTAGGGGCACAACATAGGGGCTACAAGTTTTCACAGGTTGTGCCTTTCCATACCAGATGATTATGGTTACACCCACTCTGAAGTTAGACTTAGCTTTTAAAACTAAATTTGACAATATTCATTATGTAAAAGACGATATTATGATGATGGGTCTGACCGTAGGTTTCAAGCAATGCCCCGTGATGATTTTAAATGACTTTTATAAATGTGCAAACTGAAGTCAAAAACTCAAGAGACAATGCCGTAATAAATCCTTCGTCAGGTTTTAACGTTACTTCATCTCATTTAACCTGGGTCAAAAGTTTTACTTACAAACACTAACCAAAATTCAATCTCACTAACCAAAATTCAATTTCACTACACCAGACACCTGTCAGGATTCTTAACAATGACAGCTTATGTGCCTTTAGAGTCACCTTCTTGGGACATCACAACATGCTGCATATTAACCCTTTCAGGGTCCAAAGGCCAAATTTCAAAGTGCACACCAGGGTCCAAGAATTTCAAAAAAAAAAAAAAAAAAAAAAAAATTTATTTTTTTCTTATGAAATGGTAGAGAATCTTTTTCTGAAGGTAATAAAACAAAAAGTACGAAATTTGATGGAAAATTGACGAAATTATGCTCTCGCGAATTTTGATGTGTCAGCGATATTTACGAATCGGCGATTTTGCCGACTTTGACTCCCATTTTAGGCCAATTGCATTATTCCAGTCGACCAAATTCTTAGCTATTTCACTAGTATTACTTCTATTCTATCGATTGAGAACAAGAAATCACCAAGTCAACTGTTTCAACTACAAAATAAAGTGATCGGAAATTGGTAATTTGGCCAATATTTAGGCCCAAAATTATCGCTTGCCACTTATCTGAGCTCAAGCTGTAGTTCCATGGCTTGGACCCAGGCGTCAAAGCCATAGAACTACGAGACGGACCCTCAAAGGGTTAAGACATGACTGCATAATACTATAATGTAACAAGAACAGCTTTGACATACTTCAATTGTCCTATCCTTTAAATTAAGTACTTTTTGTAGTAATAATTCTTATTTATAAATCTGAACATGTAAACTATGTAAATGACAAAGATCTGCCAATTATAAACAATCAAAATTTTGGCCAGGTTAGGCCTACATCTGAGAAAACAGGTCTGCAATGTAGGTGTGAAAAGTATATAAAAAAATATTTATGTGCAGGTCATAGTGGGAGCCAGTAAACACCATTTACATTTGCTTATCATCACTGAAAAATAAATGGTGTTTAAGCAAAATATATGAAAATATACTGTGTTATGTAAGTCTAAGTCTGGGATCTCTCAGTCTTGCATGGCACACTGTGTGTTTATGAAACGTTTCAAATATTGTGCTTGAGGCTGTATTTGTAAAACCAGAGAATTTCTTTCACCAAGACACACAGTTGTTTTGTGAAATATTTTCAACAAGGAAGATAGCCTGGCAATAACATTCTACTTATTTCCATTATGTGACAGGTGTGGGTTACCTAAGCATTATACAGCAGCAGCATTTTTTTACAGATGCAATCTAATATTAACCCCTTTTCAGTAGCCGTCACAGAGGCCAGGGTCCCTCATGTAGTTCTGCATCATGAGCTCTGCTCACTCAGCTAAGCTATGAGCAGCAAATTTTGGCCTAGATATCAGAGAATAGGTCTGTGCAGTGAGTGTGCATAGTATAAAAAGAAGCCTGCCTCACATGGTGTATGATGGGAATAACAAAACTGACCATGTGTATGATTTGAAAGAGCAAGTTTGTGTTATTTTCTCAGAAGGTGTTTATGGGTTAATTGGCTGTTTCTTGGTATCATTTGATAGAGATGATTTTGATTGGTTTCTGGACTGAAAATAGCTTAAAACCAAGCCCAAAGTAGCAGAAATATTCTATTTTTACCAATATTTCTGAGGACAGATAAGGCCCCCCCTATATCCCCAATCTGTTTTATGGATTTTTAATAGGTCTGTGATAAATAATTCTGGTTAAATTTTATTATCCGAGAAATGGAGTGTGATTAAGAATTCAAAATGGAATGCACTTGTAGTACTGAAGAGGCTTGGTTACTTGACTAATGAACAATGCAAATGGATTGAACAATGGAAATGGATTAAAATAGGACTCAAAGTGGGTGAAATTGCCAATTCATAAACTGTACCACAACCACTTTGTATCCGTGTAATTCCCTTAGTTTTTCATCAAATTTCATACTTTTGGTTTCATTGCTTTCTGAAAAAGATTCTACTATTTCAAGTAATTTTTTTTTTAAATGGACACCGAAAACAATACAGTTTAATCTGTTCTGTGACCTAGCTCGCATCTTTATTTACTTATTTGTCAAGTCAATTTTCCTCATTTAAATTAATTGAAATGGAATTAATCTGTTCCAGTGAAATTCCAGGCATGACAAAATACTTGAGAGTAACTCAGGTCAGATCACTGACAGTGATAAGGAAATGTGTGAAATTTTCAATACTTACTTCCTCTACTTACTTACTAGCAAAATTCCAGAAATAATAAATTATGTGGAACTGGACAATAATAAACTGCATGACTGGGGTAACTAGTGACATGGTCCTCAGACAAAGAAATCAAAAGCTAACAAATCCCCAGGCTCTGATGAATTGTTTGCAAGGGTTTTAAAGGAATGTAAAGAGGAATTCAGCAAACCTTTGGCTAATCTTTTCAACACATCACTACAAACTAACATAGTGCCAGATAAGTGGAAAATGGCAAATGTAGCACCTATTTACAAGGCAGGTGACAGGTCCTTACCTTCAAACTATAAACCAATAAGGCTTACCTCCATAGTGGGAAAATTAATGGAATCAATAATTGCCAAGGCAAATCGTAGCCATCTTGAAAGGTATAAATTGATTAATGAATCTCAACATAGTTTTACAAAGGGGCGTTCCTGTGTTATGAATTTACTAACTTTTCTTGCTAAGGTATTTGAGGAGGTAGATCATGGTACTGAATATATCGTGTGTATGGACTTCAGTAAAGCTTTCGACAAAGTTCCACATCAGAGGCTACTGAGGAAACGTAAGGCACACTGAACAGGAGAAATTTTTTCCTGGATAGAGGCATGGTTGACAAATAGGCAGCAGTGAGTTTGCATAAATGGGGAGAAATCAGAATGGGGGCACGTCACAGGCGGTATTCCATAGGGGTCAGTGTTGGGCCCCTTGTTGATCACAATTTACATAAACGACATAGATGAGGGAATAAATAGCGACATAAGCAAATCTGCTGATGACACCAAAATAGGCCATCCAATTCATTCTAATGAGGACATTAGAGCACTCCACGATGATTTGAATAGACTGATGCAATGGTAGGAGAAGTGGCAGATGCAGTTTAATATAGACAAATAAAAAGTTCTAAATGTTGGAAAGGATAATAACCATGCCACATACTATAAACTAAATAATGTAGATCTTAATATTACTGATTGCAAAAAGGATTTAGGAGTTCTGGTTAGCAGTAACCTGAAACCAAGACAACAGTGCATAAGCATTCGAAATAAAGCTAACAGAATCCTTGGCTTCATATCAAGATGCATAAATAATAGAAATCCTCAGGTTGTTCAACTATATATCCTTGGTTAGGCCTCATTTAGATTATGCTGCACAGTTCTGGTCACTGTATTACAGAATGGACATAAATGCACTGGAAAACATACAGAGGAGGATGACAAAGATGATCCCATGTATCAATCTTCCCTATGAGCATAGGCTGAGGGCCCTGAATCTGCACTCTCTAGAAAGGCATAGAATTAGGGGGGATATGACTGAGGTGTATAAATGAAAAACAGGAATGAATAAAGGGGATGTAAATAGCGTGCTAAAAATATCTAGCCTAGACAGGACTCGCAGCAACGGTTTTAAACCGGAAAAATTCAGATTCAGGAAGGATATAGGAAAGCACTGGTTTGGTAATAGAGTTGTCTTAACTTCCATAATGGTACTCCCGAGTACCATTACAGAAGTTAAGACGTTGTGTAGTTTTAAAAATAGGTTAGATAAATACGAATGGGTGTGGGTGGGTGTGAGGTGGACCTGACTAGCTGGTGCTACTGGGTCAGATGCCGTGCTCCTTCCTTAAGTGGAGGTGACCTAACTGGGTGGGCCATTGGTCTAAGCTGGGGGTTGACATGGATGAACCTGCCCCACATGGGCCAGTAGGCCTGCTGCTTTTTTATTTCCCTAATATCAACTCTACGGCTTATTTATCAACATTCATCTACAATATGACATAATAAACAATATAAATAACAAAGAAACCTGATATATACTCTAGAATGAATAAAATATATGAATGTCATTATTTGACAGGTGGAGGCAGCCATAACCACTCCTACATTGTTGTGGTATTCACTGCCATCTAGTGACGGCCTTTCAAAACTGTCTATTATAATTATTATTATTATGGTATGTACATTATTATTATACATGTATTATTATATGTATTATAATTTTTTTTTTTTCAACAAACCGGCCGTATTCCAACTGAGGCAGGGTGGCCCAAAAAGAAAAACAAAAGTTTCTCTTTTTAAATTTAGTAATTTATACAGGAGAAGGGGTTACTAGCCCCATGCTCCCGGCAGTTTAGTCACCCCTTACAACATGCATGGCTTACGGAGGAAGAATTCTGTTCCACTTTCCCATGGAGATAAGAGGAAATAAACAAGAACAAGAAAAAAATAGAAGAAAATCCAGAGGGGTGTGTGTGTGTATATATATATATATATGCTTGTACATGTATGTGTAGTGTGACCTAAGTGTAACTAGAACTAGCAAGACGTACCTGAAATCTTGCATGTTTACGAGACAGAAAAAAGGACACCAGCAATCCTACCATTATGTAAAACAATTACAAGCTTTCGTTTTACACTCACTTGGCAGAACGGTAGTACCTCCCTGGGCGGTTGCTGTCTACCAACCTACTACCTAGTATTTATATATACATTTTTTTTTTTTTTCAACAAACTGGCCGTATCCTACCAAGGCAGGGTGGCCCAAAAAGAAAACCCAAAGTTTCTCTTTTTAAATTTAATATTATACAGGAGAAGGGGTTACTAGGCCCTTGCTCCCGGCATTTTAGTCGCCTCTTACAACACGCATGGCTTACGGAGGAAGAATTCTGTTCCACTTCCCCAATGGAGATAAGAGGAAATAAATAAGAAGAAGAACTAGAAAGAAAATAGAAGAAAACCCAGAGGGCTGTGTATATATATGCTTGTACATGTATGTGTAGTGTGACCTAAGTGTAAGTAGAAGTACCTGAAATCTTGCATGTTTATGAGACAAAAAAGGACACCAGCAATCCTACCATCATGTAAAACAATTACAGGCTTTCGTTTTACACTCGCTTGGCAGGACGGTAGTACCTCACTGGGTACACACACACATACAGTGCACTCATTACTTACCTTAAAATATTTATAGTCTTAATCTAGGGTGAGACAAGTAGTATTTATTGTAAGAAATCAAGTGTGGTATGTATGGTAGTCAGCTAGGCTACCATACCAGGCCACCCCACCCACACATACAATTCTATGATATTTAAGCATCCCAGAGCGATAAAATGTATATACAGTTCACTCATTACTTACCTTAAAATATTTATAGTCTTAATCTAGGGTGAGATGAGTAGTATTTATTGTAAAAAATCAAGTGTGGTATGTATGGTAGTCAGCCGGGGTACCATACAAGGCCAACCCACCTACACATAATATTCTATTACATTTAAGCATCCCAGAGCGATAAAATGTATATACAGTTCACTCATTACTTACCTTAAAATATTTGTAGTCTTAATGTAGGGTCAGGAGTAAGTAAATGAGATAAAACAAATAAATGAGAGAAAGAATGAGTGCATGAGAGAGTACAGGCGCAGAGTTATGTAAACAAACCAGGCGAAGGTAAGTTTTGTAAACAAAGTGTACACGTCTGGTTTGTGTACAAGTTACATTGTGTACAGGTTGTCTCTACATTGATACGGTAGAATAAATAAAGAAGAACACTCCCATTCTCACGTAACATCATTTTGAGAAGAAATGATGCTCTGAGTGAAGGCAATGGAAATAAGTCACTGACTTTTTTGGGTTATCCTAGGTTCTCTACACATATGTTATGTATGATAATCTATGTAACTGTATTTGTGTATACCTGAATAAACTTACTTACATACATACAAAAGGAATAATTTTCTACAGTTACCCCCAGTAACACATTTTCTCTTATGTTAGATTAGAGAAAATGTTATTCTTGGCATCACTTGTACAAGTTATCTGGCTACCACATCTCATATTTATGTTTATTTATTCTATTGTGGGGTGTATTTATCATCTTTTTATGTTATGTATCGTGTTTATTATATAATTTTGAAAAAATATCATGGATGGATTAATGAAAATGTGTATATTAACGTAATATACAACATTTAATGAGACTCGGTGATTATTATTATTATTATTATTATTATCATTTCTAATATGGCGTCACTTGTGCAAGTCGTCTGCTACCACATCTCATATTTATGTTTATTCTATTGTGGGGTGTATTTATCATCTTTTTATGTTATGTATCGTGTTTATTATATAATTCTGAAAAAATATAGATGGATTAATGAAAATGTGTATTTAACGTAATATACGACATTTAAATGAGACTCGATGATTATTATTATCATTACTAATATGACGTCTGGAGAGATAAGACACTCTTACTGCTTTTAATGTGTACCTGCATGCCAGTACAGTATGTAAGTTTATTTAAGTACAGGTATACATAAGTATAATTATCAGAGTATATATAAAATATGAAATAACTTTTAAAAACATTTGAAATTTTGGAGTTTCCAGACAAAATGGAGAGACTTAGTGCTTACTGAGCTCACGAAGAATGTAAACGAACAGGGTGGGGCGCGGTGACCGTATTAGAAAGTCAGGTGGGGGAGCCGTATAGCGAGTTTTGGTCATAATTTGAAATGACCGTATTAGCAGAACGCCGTAAAGTGAAACGCCGTAAAGCGGGGCCCTCCTGTACGTATTTTTATTATATTTATTAGTACATACTTATTCTTATAATAATTTATATTATATTACATATATTATATAATTATTATATTATACATTATTATTATTATTATTATTATTATATTATTATTATGAATGAAAAGAAGTTGGATGTCCTAGCCCTAAGCGAAACAAGTTTGGAGTGAGATTAACGAGTTGAGAAAGCCTAGGAAACAAATGGATTTGTCAGTTAAAAATAGGAGAGGAGAGTTATTAAATGAAGAGTTAGAGGTATCGGGAAGATAGAGGGAATATTTTGAGGAATTGTTAAATTTTGATGAAGATAGGGAAGCTGTGATTTTGTGTATAGGACAAGGAGGAATAACATCTTGTAGGAGTGAGGAAGAGCCAGTCGTGAGTGTGGGGGAAATTCATGAGGCAGTGGGTAGAATGAAAAGGGGTAAGGCAGCTGGGATTGATGGGATAAAGATAGAAATGTTAAAAGTAGGAGGGGATATAGTTTTGGAGTGGTTGGTGCTATTATTTAATAAATGTATGGAAGAGGGTAAGGTACTTAGGGATTGGCAGAGAGCATACATAGTTCTTTTGTATAAAGGCAAAAGGGATAAAAGAGTGCAAAAATTATAGGGGAATAAGTCTGTTGAGTGCTAGTAGTCCCTTTTTCTGTATGTATTACTAAATGTAAAAGGAGAAACTTTCGTTTTTTCTTTTGGGCCACCCCACCTCAGTGGAATACGGCTGGTGTGTCGAAAGAATGAAGTCTGTTGATTATACCTGGTACAGTGTATGTACAGTTATTACTGAAAGAATTAAGAGTAAGACGGAGAGTAAGATAGCAGATGAACAAGGAGGCTTTAGGAAAGGTAAGGGATGTGTAGACCGATGTGTAGACCAAGTGTTTACAGTGAAACATATAGGTCAGTGGTTCCCAAACTGGGGGTAAATTACCCCCTGGGGGTAATTTAACCATTTTTGGGGGGTTATGGAGGGGTGACAGAAAAAAAGTTATGAATTCTGAAAATCAAGAAAACAATGCAGTACCCGGTATGAGGATTATTGTTAACTTTGTCTTAGTATATAAAGTTGTAAAGTAAACCTATTATAAGTAAGTAATAAAGTTAAACCAAATAACAATAAACATCAAAAACTAATATACAGTATTAGAAAAGAAGAAATATATAGCTAAGTGTGTGGAAACCCAAAAGTATTTTGACAAGTATGCTTCAGGACAAAAGTCACTCAGTAGCCCAGATCGACCTGTCCAGTACGCGTCACTCACTTCCTGAGGCTGCCTCTATTTCACACTGTCAGTTTATCTGTGAGCATCAGCCGAGGTAGACATAAGCTGGTATGTATGTGTACTGCCCTGTGCAGTATATAGTTAGTATTTACCCACTGTTACTGTGAATTTGTAGCTATTATTAATTTTATATATAATGTATGTGTGGTTCTTACGTTTTCAATGGTTTTGCTAGGATTAGCAGAGTATGCGAGGCTGTATACGTTCACTGTAGTCTCGCGCTACACGGTGCTCTTGTGCTGACAAGCATGATACTTGCAGCCTGACAATTTTGAATGTATGCGTGTGTGCTTGCATCAGTGAACTTGTGTTAGCTGCCATGCGAGAAATTATGTACCTTGCGTTTTGCAGTGTATGCATGGATATTCTTCTTTTTTCTGCAGATTGAACACGAAAATGTCCAAAAAGTGCACCTACACTGACGCCTTTCTTTGCCATGGCTTTGAGAATTTAACTTCTGGTGGAGAGGATCGGCCACAATGTGTGGCATATCACAAAGTGTTGACAAATGAAAGCCTCAAGCCATCAAAACTCTCAGCTCACCTCCAGAAGTGCCATCCAAATCTTCAAAATAAGGATCAGGATTATTTTCAGCGCCAGGCTGTAGCACTGAAGAATATCCAGTTCAGCTCATCTGGAATTCAAGCCCAAAAGCTTCAAGCTGCGGTCGAAGCATCCTACTGTGTTGCATATAAAATTACCGATGTTCGCTGGTTGTCACGAGGCAAGGTTGTACGTCGAGTCATTGAGCTCCGAAAAGCTGTTCAGGAATTCCTGGAACAAAAAGGATCTCCTTTTGCTACCAAGTTCACCGATAAGGAGTGGCTTGCTCGACTTTGTTACTTGGCTGACATATTTGCGGAGCTGAACAGTGATAATCTGCAACTCCAGGGCCGAAACACGACTGTCATTGATGCCCATCACACTGTGACTGCATTTCTGGGGAAACTGAGACTCTGGATTCGGCGCTTGGAGAAAGGAGTGATCGCCCAGTTTCCCACCCTAGACCAGTTTGTTGAGGAGAATAGTCATGATACTGGATCACTTCTACAGACCATCAACAAAGAAATGAGCGACCATTTGAAGGGGCTTGAAACAAGCATGCATCACTACTTTCCAGAGAGTGACCAAGAAACAGCCACTCTTCAGTGGATCATTCATCCCTTCTCTGTACCTGATGATGCCATTCATGATGATGATTTCCCTGCAAAGGAGGAGTGGATCACAATGCGAGCCAATGAAGCCTTGAAAATCGAATTCCAAAACCAAAATGCAGATTCCTTTTGGATTTCACGACTACCTGACTCGCCAACTCTGTCCAAGAGAGCCTTGAAGTTGTTGGTATCATTCTCAACAACGTATCTGTGCGAGAAGGGCTTCTCAACTGTGCTGGATATGAAAACAAAAAAGAGGACTCGCTTGAATGTTGCAAACAATGCCAGGCTGGCACTTTCAACCACGAAGCCAAGAATTCCTAAACTAGCTTCAAGTATGCAACTTCATCCATCCCACTGATGTTCTTGACATCTTTGGTAATAGTCATTAGAGATGCACAATGTTCAAATACAATAAATAGAAGAAAATATCTCAAGTGTTTTAATTTAGCCATATATATCAATAACAACAACAGTTTGTGAAAGGGGTAACATGCTTTATGTGGCATGTTAAATTGGGTAACAAGCTGAAAAAGTTTGGGAACCACTGATATAGGTGAACAGTATTAAGATAAGGGTAAAGAGGTTTTTGTGGCATTTATGGATTTAGAAAAGGCATATGACAGGGTGGATAGGGGGTAATGTGGCAGATGCTGCAGGTGTATGGTATAGGAGGTAGGTTACTGAAAGCAGTGAAAAGTTTTTACGAGGATAGTGAGGCTCAGGTTAGAGTATGTAGGAGAGTGGGAGATTATTTCCCAGTAAAAGTAGGCCTTAGACAAGGATGTGTGATGTCACCGTGGTTGGTCAATATATTTATAGATGGGCTTGTAAGAGAAGTGAATGCCAGGGTCTTGGCAAGAGGTGTGGAGTTAAAAGATAAAGAATCAAACACAAAGTGGGAGTTGTCACAGTTGCTCTTTGCTGATGACATGGTGCTTTTGGGAGATTCTGAAGAGAAGTTTCAGAGGTTGGTGTATGAATTTGGAAGGGTATCTATAGGAATAAAATTAAAAGTGAATTTAGGAAAGAGTAAGGTTATAAGGATAGCAAGAAGATTAGGTGACGAAAGACTGGCTATCAGATTGGAGGGAGAGAATATGGAGGTGAATGTATTCAGATATTTAGGAGTGAACGTGTCAGCAGATGGGTCTATGAAGGATGAGGCGAATCACAGAACTGATGAGGGGAAAAGGGGCAAGTGGTGCACTTAGGAGTCTGTAGAGACGAAGAATTTTGTCTGTGGAAGCAAAAAGGGGAATGTATGAGAGTATAGTTGTACCAACACTCTTGTATGGGTGTGAAGCATGGGTGATGAATGTTGCAACGAGGAGAAGGCTGGAGGCAGTGGAGATGTCATGTCTGAGGGCAATGTGTGGTGTGAATATAATGCAGAGAATTCGTAGTTTGGAAATTAGGAGAAGGTGTGGGATTGACAAAACTATTATCCAGAGGGCTGAGGAGGGGATGTTGAGGTGGTTCGGACATGTAGAGAGAATGGAACAAAACAGAATGACTTCGAGAGTGTATAAGTCTGTAGTAGAGGGATTGCGGGGTAGGGGTCAGCCTATAAAGGGTTGGAGGGAGTGGGTAAAGGTTTTGTGTGCGAGGGGCTTGGACTTCCAGCAAGCGTGCATGAGCGTATTGGATAGGAGTGAATGGAGACAATTGGTTTTTAAATCTTGACGTGCTGTTGGAGTGTGAGCAAAGTAGTTTTATGAAAGGGATTCAGGGAAACCGGCAGGCCGGACTTGAGTCCTGGAGATGGGAAGTACAGTGTCTGCACTCTGAAGGAGGGGTGTTAATGTTGCAATTTTATAATTGTAGTGTAAAGCATCCCTCTGGCAAGAAAGATGTAGTGAATGATGATGATGAAAGTTTTTCTTTTTCTGGCCACCCTGCCTTGGTGGGAATCGGCCGATGTGTTAATAAAAAAAAATATTATTTATTAGTACATATGTATTCTTTTGCAACCACCCAGGGAGGTACTACCGTCCTGCCAAGTGAGTGTAAAATGAAGCCTGTGATTGTTTTACATGATGGTAGGATTGCTGATGTCTTTTGTCTGTCTCATAAATATGCAAGATTACAGGCATGTCTTGCTACTTCTACTTACACTTAGGTCACACTACACATACATGTACACATTTATTCATACACACTCATCTGAGTTTTCTTTGATTTTATCTTAATAGTTCTTGGTCTTATTAATTTTCCTTTTATATCCATGGGGAAGTGGAATAAGAATCTTTCCTCCGTAAGCCATGCGTGTTGTAAAAGTCAACTAAAATGCCGGGAACAATGGGCTAGTAACCCCTTTTCCTGTAAAGATTACTAAAAAGAATAAGAAGAAGAAAATTGTCAAAGTGGGAAGTCAATGTGCGTGGATGTTGTGCAGATGATAAGAAAGAGATGATTGTGGATGTTATGAATGAGAAGAAGCTGGATGTCCTGGCTTTAAGTGAAACAAAGCTGAAGGGGGTGGGAGAGTTTCAGTGGAGAGGAATAAATAGGATTAGGTCAGGGGTTTCAAATAGAGTTAGAGCTAAAGAAGGAGTAGCAATAATGTTGAAGGATAAGCTATGGCAGGAAAAGAGGGACTATAAATGTATTAATTCAAGGATTATGTGGAGTAAAATAAAGATTGGATGTGAAAAGTGGGTTATAATAAGCGTGTATGCACCTGGAGAAGAGAGAAGTGTAGAGGAGAGAGAGAGATTTTGGGAAATGTTGAGTGAATGCGTGGGGAGTTTTGAATCAAGTGTGAGAGTAATGGTGGTTGGGGATTTTAATGCTAAAGTGGGTAAAAATGTTATGGAGGGAGTAGTAGGTAAATTTGGGGTGCCAGGGGTAAATGTAAATGGGGAGCCTTTAATTGAGCTATGTGTAGAAAGAAATTTGGTAATAAGTAATACATATTTTATGAAAAAGAGGATAAATAAATATACAAGGTATGATGTAGCACATAATGAAAGTAGTTTATTAGATTATGTATTGGTGGATAAAAGGTTGATGGGTAGGCTCCAGGATGTACATGTTTATAGAGGGGCAACTGATATATCGGATCATTATTTAGTTGTAGCTACAGTTAGAGTAAGAGGTAGATGGGAAAAGAGGAAGGTGGCAACAACAAGTAAGAGGGAGGTGAAAGTGTATAAACTAAGGGAGGAGGAAGTTCGGGTGAGATATAAGCGACTATTGGCAGAAAGGTGGGCTAGTGCAAAGATGAGTAGTGGGGGGGTTGAAGAGGGTTGGAATAGTTTTAAAAATGCAGTATTAGAATGTGGGGCAGAAGTTTGTGGTTATAGGAGGGTGGGGGCAGGAGGAAAGAGGAGTGATTGGTGGAATGATGAAGTAAAGGGTGTGATAAAAGAGAAAAAGGTAGCTTATGAGAGGTTTTTACAAAGCAGAAGTGTTATAAGAAGAGCAGAGTATATGGAGAGTAAAAGAAAGGTAAAGAGAGTGGTGAGAGAGTGCAAAAGGAGAGCAGATGATAGAGTGGGAGAGGCACTGTCAAGAAATTTTAATGAAAATAAGAAAAAATTTTGGAGTGAGTTAAACAAGTTAAGAAAGCCTAGGGAAAATATGGATTTGTCAGTTAAAAACAGAGTAGGGGAGTTAGTAGATGGGGAGATGGAGGTATTGGGTAGATGGCGAGAAAATTTTGAGGAACTTTTAAATGTTAAGGAAGAAACAGAGGCAGTAATTTCATGCACTGGTCAGGGAGGTATACCATCTTTTAGGAGTGAAGAAGAGCAGAATGTAAGTGTGGGGGAGGTACGTGAGGCATTACGTAAAATGAAAGGGGGTAAAGCAGCTGGAACTGATGGGATCATGACAGAAATGTTAAAAGCAGGGGGGGATATAGTGTTGGAGTGGTTGGTACTTTTGTTTAATAAATGTATGAAAGAGGGGAAGGTACCTAGGGATTGGCAGAGAGCATGTATAGTCCCTTTATATAAAGGGAAAGGGGACAAAAGAGACTGTAAAAATTATAGAGGAATAAGCTTACTGAGTATACCAGGAAAAGTGTACGGTAGGGTTATAATTGAAAGAATTAGAGGTAAGACAGAATGTAGGATTGCGGATGAGCAAGGAGGTTTTAGAGTGGGTAGGGGATGTGTAGATCAGGTGTTTACATTGAAGCATATATGTGAACAGTATTTAGATAAAGATAGGGAAGTTTTTATTACATTTATGGATTTAGAAAAGGCATATGATAGAGTGGATAGAGGAGCAATGTGGCAGATGTTGCAAGTATATGGAATAGGTGGTAAGTTATTAAATGCTGTAAAGAGTTTTTATGAGGATAGTGAGGCTCAGGTTAGGGTGTGTAGAAGAGAGGGAGACTACTTCCCGGTAAAAGTAGGTCTTAGACAGGGATGTGTAATGTCACCATGGTTGTTTAATATATTTATAGATGGGGTTGTAAAGGAAGTAAATGCTAGGGTGTTTGGGAGAGGGGTGGGATTAAATTATGGGGAATCAAATTCAAAATGGGAATTGACACAGTTACTTTTTGCTGATGATACTGTGCTTATGGGAGATTCTAAAGAAAAATTGCAAAGGTTAGTGGATGAGTTTGGGAATGTGTGTAAAGGTAGAAAGTTGAAAGTGAACATAGAAAAGAGTAAGGTGATGAGGGTGTCAAATGATTTAGATAAAGAAAAATTGGATATCAAATTGGGGAGGAGGAGTATGGAAGAAGTGAATGTTTTCAGATACTTGGGAGTTGACGTGTCGGCGGATGGATTTATGAAGGATGAGGTTAATCATAGAATTGATGAGGGAAAAAAGGTGAGTGGTGCGTTGAGGTATATGTGGAGTCAAAAAACGTTATCTATGGAGGCAAAGAAGGGAATGTATGAAAGTATAGTAGTACCAACACTCTTATATGGGTGTGAAGCTTGGGTGGTAAATGCAGCAGCGAGGAGACGGTTGGAGGCAGCGGAGATGTCCTGTTTAAGGGCAATGTGTGGTGTAAATATTATGCAGAAAATTCGGAGTGTGGAAATTAGGAGAAGGTGTGGAGTTAATAAAAGTATTAGTCAGAGGGCAGAAGAGGGGTTGTTGAGGTGGTTTGGTCATTTAGAGAGAATGGATCACAGTAGAATGACATGGAAAGCATATAAATCTATAGGGGAAGGAAGGCGGGGTAGGGGTCGTCCTCGAAAGGGTTGGAGAGAGGGGGTAAAGGAGGTTTTGTGGGTAAGGGGCTTGGACTTCCAGCAAGCGTGCGTGAGCGTGTTAGATAGGAGTGAATGGAGACGAATGGTACTTGGGACCTGACGATCTGTTGGAGTGTGAGCAGGGTAATATTTAGTGAAGGGATTCAGGGAAACCGGTTATTTTCATATAGTCGGACTTGAGTCCTGGAAATGGGAAGTACAATGCCTGCACTTTAAAGGAGGGGTTTGGGATATTGGCAGTTTGGAGGGATATGTTGTGTATCTTTATATGTTTATGCTTCTAGACTGTTGTATTCTGAGCACCTCTGCAAAAACAGTGATAATGTGCGAGTGTGGTGAAAGTGTTGAATGATGATGAAAGTATTTTCTTTTTGGGGATTTTCTTTCTTTTTTGGGTCACCCTGCCTCGGTGGGAGACGGCCGACTTGTTGAAAAAAAAAAAAAAAAAAATGTATTCTTTTAATAATACTCTTGCTTACCATTCAGAATTTTTATTCACACAAAAAATAGAAGATTTGCTGTTATGCAGACTACTGTATTACTGTAATAATTGTATAAATAATGTCAACCCATTCATGACTGCGTATTGGAATGGCCAGTCGGACAGGTATTGGACATCATTTGTTTGCTCTTGAACATCGCCAAAGAATTGAACTTTTCTGCTATTTTGAGCTTAATTTCAAGGTACTTTTTGTCATGAAACCAATCAAAATCATATCTATTTCTGTAATACATCTTCCATTCTATCAAATGAGACCAAAAAAACGAGAATACAACCATAAAAACCATGCGAAAATATACTGCTAAGGGGAGGCTAATGGCAGAGAAGTGAAGTTCATTATTTATGGTCCAATTTCTTTCAATTTTGGTGTACGTTAAGAAGCATCTTTCCATCATACATTGCCCAAGTTTCAATAAGATAGTCCAACAAACAACCGAGATCCAATTCCCTAGAGCAAGAGCCCCTCACTAGTGTCAAGGAACCTCCCTCAAGGCCTGCTCGCATCTTGAAATTTCACACACATCTGGAAGCAAAAATTTGACCAAGCGACTGCTCATATCTTGAAAAACTTGCATGTTGGGGCACTCATAAGTAGAGGTTCCACTGTATTAATTCAGGGGGTCTGGACAATGAAAAGTTTAAGTAACTGCTATTCCAGCAGGTAATCTTCTGAACGAGCTTGTGCTTTGTAAGTTCATTTTGTTCAAGAGTTTCTAGTTTACTGCAGGCTAGAGGAGAATGACTGAAGTGGCTCACTATTTGTCAACAATTAGCAATGATGTCCTTTATTCCTCTCTGCTCAATCATAGATAACCAGTTGAAGTGTATGTACAATGATAGTATGAGTAAGTGATTTGAATAATCCTCACAGTACATGTGTAATATTAATTTTTTAAATTATTGGTTGGTATCAGCTTCTTTTTCATTGATACTAACACCATATATATGGCCGATATTGATATTTCAGCATACCTTTAATAATAATAATAATAATAATAATAATAATAATAATAGCTGTATTAATGATGCTAGAAATGGTTCTGCTCAACAGGTAAACCTCTGTATAGTACTTTGATAAATACAGTAGGGCCCTGCTTTACGGCGTTTCGCCTTATGGCATTCCACTAATATGGCGCTTTCAAATTATGACCAATATTTGCTATATGGCAAGTGGTCTTTCAAATACGGCACTCCCCACCCGGTTTGTTTACATTCTTCATGAGCACATCTATTATGTCTGGAAACTTTCCAAAATTTTAAGTGTTTTAAAGTTACTGCGTATTTTATACGTACTCTGATAATTATGCTTATGTGTACCTGTATCTAAATATACTTACACACTGTGCTGGCATGTGGGTACACATTAAAATCACTAGAGTCTCTACTCATGACGCCATAGTAATACTATGTAATAATAATCTCTCTTGGGTACATGAAATGTCTTATTTTACGTTAATAAAGACATTTCATTAATCCATCTATGATATTTTCTTCAAAATTATATAAGAAACACGTTACATAGCATATAAACATTATACATGCACCTACAGAATAAAATTGACAAATATGAGATTAGTTTACAAAGCGGCTCAGTAGGAGTGTCGGAAGAATTACGTTTTCTCTAGTCAAACACGGGGATAACTGTAGATAAATATTCCTTTCATATGCCTTCACTCTATATATAGCAATTCACGACCCTTGTGGGTTTAGTGCTTCTTATGATTATAATAACTTGTAACAACAACTTGTTGTTACAAGTTGTTGTTACAAGTTGTTGTTACAAGTTGTTACAAGTTGTTGTTACAAGTTGTTGTTACAACTTGTAACAACAACTTGTAATAACTTGTAATAACTTGTAACAACAACTTGTAATAACTTGTAATAACTTGTAACAACAACTTGTAATAACAACTTGTAATAACTTGTAATAACTTGTAATAACTTGTAACAACTTGTAACAACAACAACTTGTAACAACAACTTGTAATAACTTGTAATAACTTGTAATAACTTGTAATAACAACTTGTAATAACAACTTGTAATAACAACTTGTAATAACTTGTAATAACTTGTAATAACTTGTAATAACTTGTAATAACAACTTGTAATAACTTGTAATAACTTGTAATAACTTGTAATAACTTGTAATAACTTGTAATAACTTGTAATAATAACTTGTAATAACAACTTGTAATAACAACTTGTAATAACAACTTGTAATAACAACTTGTAATAACAACTTGTAATAACAACTTGTAATAACAACTTGTAATAACAACTTGTAATAACAACTTGTAATTGTAATAACAACTTGTAATAACAACTTGTAATAACAACTTGTAATAACAACTTGTAATAACAACTTGTAATAACAACTTGTAATAACAACTTGTAATAACAACTTGTAATAACAACTTGTAATAACAACTTGTAATAACAACTTGTAATAACAACTTGTAATAACAACTTGTAATAACAACTTGTAATAACAACTTGTAATAACAACTTGTAATAACAACTTGTAATAACAACTTGTAATAATAACAACTTGTAATAACAACTTGTAATAACAACTTGTAATAACAACTTGTAATAACAACTTGTAATAACAACTTGTAATAACAACTTGTAATAACAACTTGTAATAACAACTTGTAATAACAACTTGTAATAACAACTTGTAATAACAACTTGTAATAACAACTTGTAATAACAACTTGTAATAACAACTTGTAATAACAACTTGTAATAACAACTTGTAATAACAACTTGTAATAACAACTTGTAATAACAACTTGTAATAACAACTTGTAATAACAACTTGTAATAACAACTTGTAATAACAACTTGTAATAACAACTTGTAATAACAACTTGTAATAACAACTTGTAATAACAACTTGTAACAACTTGTAATAACAACTTGTAATAACAACTTGTAATAACAACTTGTAATAACAACTTGTAATAACAACTTGTAATAACAACTTGTAATAACAACTTGTAATAACAACTTGTAATAACAACTTGTAATAACAACTTGTAATAACAACTTGTAATAACAACTTGTAATAACAACTTGTAATAACAACTTGTAATAACAACTTGTAATAACAACTTGTAATAACAACTTGTAATAACAACTTGTAATAACAACTTGTAATAACAACTTGTAATAACAACTTGTAATAACAACTTGTAATAACAACTTGTAATAACAACTTGTAATAACAACTTGTAATAACAACTTGTAATAACAACTTGTAATAACAACTTGTAATAACAACTTGTAATAACAACTTGTAATAACAACTTGTAATAACAACTTGTAATAACAACTTGTAATAACAACTTGTAATAACAACTTGTAATAACAACTTGTAATAACAACTTGTAATAACAACTTGTAATAACAACTTGTAATAACAACTTGTAATAACAACTTGTAATAACAACTTGTAATAACAACTTGTAATAACAACTTGTAATAACAACTTGTAATAACAACTTGTAATAACAACTTGTAATAACAACTTGTAATAACAACTTGTAATAACAACTTGTAATAACAACTTGTAATAACAACTTGTAATAACAACTTGTAATAACAACTTGTAATAACAACTTGTAATAACAACTTGTAATAACAACTTGTAATAACAACTTGTAATAACAACTTGTAATAACAACTTGTAATAACAACTTGTAATAACAACTTGTAATAACAACTTGTAATAACTTGTAATAACAACTTGTAATAACAACTTGTAATAACAACTTGTAATAACAACTTGTAATAACAACTTGTAATAACAACTTGTAATAACAACTTGTAATAACAACTTGTAATAACAACTTGTAATAACAACTTGTAATAACAACTTGTAATAACAACTTGTAATAACAACTTGTAATAACAACTTGTAATAACAACTTGTAATAACTTGTAATAACTTGTAATAACTTGTAATAACTTGTAATAACTTGTAATAACTTGT
Organism: Cherax quadricarinatus; assembly: GCF_038502225.1. Taxonomy (NCBI): domain Eukaryota; kingdom Metazoa; phylum Arthropoda; class Malacostraca; order Decapoda; family Parastacidae; genus Cherax; species Cherax quadricarinatus. The sequence continues at coordinate 33,379,243 of NC_091322.1, read as the reverse complement.
AATAACTTGTAATAACTTGTAATAACTTGTAATAACTTGTAATAACTTGTAATAACTTGTAATAACTTGTAATAACTTGTAATAACTTGTAATAACTTGTAATAACTTGTAATAACTTGTAAAACTTGTAATAATAACTTGTAATAATAACTTGTAATAATAACTTGTAATAATAACTTGTAATAATTGTAATAACTTGTAATAATTGTAACTTGTAATAATTGTAACTTGTAATAATAACTTGTAATAATAACTTGTAATAATAACTTGTAATAATAACTTGTAATAATAACTTGTAATAATAACTTGTAATAATAACTTGTAATAATAACTTGTAATAATAACTTGTAATAATAACTTGTAATAATAACTTGTAATAATAACTTGTAATAATAACTTGTAATAATAACTTGTAATAATAACTTGTAATAATTTTTCAAAGCATCATTCCTTCTAAAAATTACATGAGAATGGAAGTGTTGGTCTTTATTTATTCTACTGTACCACTGTGGAGACAACTTGTACACAATGTAAGGTGTTTGTATGAATGTTTATGAACCACAACCAGACCCATCGTCTGTTTGTTTACATAGTGGGTGGGGGTAGACAGGGTGGCTCCCCTACACTACCCTACCTACCACCACTTTCTACAAATAAATACTTTTCACCTCTCACCCTACAGTGAGACTACAAATATCTTTAGGTAAGTAAAGAGTGTACTGTATATGCATTTTATCACTCTATTTAAGCATCGTCGTAGCATATCGTGTGTGAGTGGGGGTGGCCAGGAGGGCTACCACACCTAACTTCTTATAGTAAATGCTACTCACCTTCTGCCCTACATTAACCCTTTCAGGGTCCCCAGGCCCTCTCTGCGACTTATTCTCAGGATCCCCAAATTTAAAAAAAAAAAAATTTTTTTTCTTATGAAAAGATAGATAATCTTTTCCCAATCATAATGACACCAAAAGTATGAAATTTGATGGAAAACTTACGGAATTATGCTCTCGCGAAGTTAACGGTCTCGACAATGTTGACACATCGGCGATTTTGCCCACTTTGAGCCCTGTTTTCAGCCAATTCCAGTGTACTAGTCAACAAAAATCATAACTATTTCGCTAGAACTCAGTTTTTTTCTATCGAATGAGTACAAAAACCACCCATTTACTGATTTCAACTATCCAATAAAGTGATAAGAATTTAGCAATTTTGCCAATTTCACACAAATTTCAGAAGATGCCAATTTCCAAATAGGGTCCAGAATAAACAAGACAGACATTCCTGGCACTAAAATAAGTTCTCTGTTTGTTAGTCACATACCAGGCCCCTCTTATATGTCTTTGGCTTTCCACTTTGAATTTTTATTCTTACAAAAAATAGAAGATTTACTGTTATGCAGACTACTGCATTAGTGTAGAGATGGTATAAACAATATCAGTGCACTTGTGAAAGAATATTAGACTCCAAAGTTGACGTATATTGGACGCTTGGCATGATTTGTTTACTTTTGAACTTTGGTAAAAATCTAACATTTCTGCTACTTTGAGCTCAATTTCAAGGTACTTTTCATTGTAAAACCAATCAAAATCATCTCAATTTCTGTAAAATGTCTTCCATTCTATAAAATGAGACCAGGAAAATTAGAATACAACAATAAATACCATATTAAAATACAGTGCAAAGTTGCTGTTTTAATCCAAAAACACAGTCAGTTTTTTTTCCCTCATTACGCACTGTGTACTGCAGGATTTTTTTTTATACTGCACACACTGACCACAGACCCATTCTTTCATATGTAGGCCTACCAGCTTTCTCTCGCTAGATTTGAGGGCGCTAGAATTTAGGCATACTAGTACGTCAAAAACCCTGGGGGGTAAGCCGTACTAGTATGGCCGAAACCCTGAAAGGGTTAAGACTATGAATATTTTGAGGTAAATAATGAGTATACTGTGTGTATTTTACTTTTTATTGTTTTTAATGCCTAAGTTCTATTGCTAACTTAATATATGTTAGTGTAAACTTGTCATCTGGCATTTATATACATTTATAAGTGGAAGAAAATGGTGTTCTGCTTTCCGGCAAAGTCTGCTTTCCGGCAGAAGCCTGGAACCTAACTTGCCACATAAGTGGGGCCCTACTGTATATAAAGTCTTATTTTTAACTGATGGCCGAGTTAAATAAATTACAAACGTGCACACCAAAAAAAATAAAAAGAAAAAGTACATGTTGGAGAACCACTTGAATACTATTTACTAACCCTAAAATTCCTGGAAGTCTAATTAAAAATGAAACTCGAGTACTGTACTTACGTTCGTCAGAGGAATGTTCACAGTCCTTGGCAATATGACCAACGCCATCACAGCGATAACAGTGATCCTCCTCTTCCTTGCAGTCACGAGCAAAGTGACCTGGACGGTTGCACTTGTAGCACTTCTCTAAGGAGTAGAAATCTGAAGTCACAAGTGTGACCAAGTTAAGAATTAATAAAGGAATACCGCACTGCCTGAAAAAAAATACTATGACTGAACAAATTTATCAATGCTAGAATCAAATGAGTGAATCCAAAATGTGTAGAGTTGATAATGCTGAAGAAAAGACACACAAATGGGAAACCATTTCATTTTTTATTTTAATTATTTTGTTGTCAGGGCTTTACCAAGTCACACAAAAGATACAAAAGACACTGGTGTATATACATTATACTACTAGGAGCAGAAGGTGAACTCATGGGTACATGGAGGTATGCAGTATCTACAATAATAATAATAATAATAATAATAAAATAGTAATAAATATTAAAATAAAATAATAATAATAATAATACAGTAGTAATATAGTAGTACAGTGGAATCTCGGTACTCGAACTTAATTTGTTCCAGAAGGATGTTCGGGTGCCGATCTGTTTGAGTACCGTACAAATTTTTCCCCAACCAATTTTCTGTTTGGTTAGCTGTTATCACTAATCTTCTTAGGTCCCACAGTGACTTATTTATACAAATAACAAACACCAAAAAATGCAAAGAAACACAAAATAGTTTACAGAGAAGTTCTGGCAGGTTGTGTTTGTTTGGTTGAGTGCCGAGCAAACCGTCAACTACTGAGCAATATTTTTACCGAATAAAGCGTTCGAATACCGAACTGTTCGAGTATAGAGGTTCCACTGTAACAGTACAGAAATATTAGTAATATAGTAGTAATAGTGGTACAGCAATAATACAGTAATAGTAGTAGTAGTATAATAGTATAGTAGTAGTAGTATAATAGTATAGTAGTAGTAGTATAATAGTATAGTAGTAGTATAATAGTATATAGTAGTATAATAGTATAGTAGTAGTAGTATAGTAGTAGTATAATAGTAGTAGTATAATAGTAGTAGTATAATAGTAGTATAATAGTAGTAGTATAATAGTAGTAGTATAATAGTAGTAGTATAATAGTAGTAGTATAATAGTAGTAGTATAATAGTATAGTAGTAGTATAATATTACAGTAGTAGTATAATATTATTATAGTATTATTATAGTAGTAGAATTAGTACTGCAGTAGTAGTAGTAAGAGGCCCAAAATTGCTCAACTGCCTCCCAGCATACATAAGGGGGACTACCAATAAACCCCTGGCTGTCTTCAAGAGGGAGCTGGACAGATATCTAAAGTCAGTCCCTGACCAGCCAGGTTGTGGTTCATACAATGGATTGTGTGCAGCCAGCAGTAACAGCCTGGCTGATCAAGCCCTGATCCACCATGTGACCTGGTCACAGACCAGTCTACAGGGGTGTGACCCCCCCAGAACCCTTTCCATGTAGTGATGGTGGTAGTACATATAATGGTGGTAGAATTATAGTAGTGCAGTATAGTAGTAGTAGTTATATAGTAGTAGTAGTTATATAGTAGTAGATGGTAGTAAAGTAGTAGCAGTAGTAGTATAGCAGTATAGTAATAGTAATATAGTAGTACAATAGTAGTAGTATAGTAGTACAATAATAGTTGTATAGTTGTCAGCATAGTTGCTGATCCCCTGTATAAGTTGTGTAGCACATCTGAGTATTATAGTACCATCTAAATGTATTATATAGACGACCCATTGCTAGACTTAGCAGCTAGCGTGTGAAGTCACAGTGCTGTTTGTGGGTGGGAGTCACCCTGTCCCTCCCTCAGTTCACGAATAGACTTACAGGCTACAACAGGCTAGGCTGGGCTCCTCTCACAATTTTGCTAATATAAGTGTATACAACCCAACAAGTGTGTTTATCTCCAACCATCATATCTCCACGGAACCCTCCCAACATAGTACAGTGGACCCTCGACCAACGATGGCATCGTCTAACATTAAATCCGACTAGCGATACATTTTAACGCAAAAATTTTGCCTCAACTAGCGCTAAAAAACTCGACCAGCACAATTCGTTCCATCTGAGACGCGTCCACTGGTGGCCAGTGTTTACAAGCCAGCCAGCCACCGCAGTCCCAAACATACAATCGGAACATTTCATATTATCACAGCGTTTTTAGTGATTGCACCTGCAAAATAAGTCACCATGGGCCCCAAGAAAGCTTCTAGTGCCAACCCTACAGCAAAAAGGGTGAGAATTACTATGGATATGAAGAAAGAGATCATTGCTAAGTATGAAAGTGGAGTGTGTGTCTCCGAGCTGGCCAGGTTGTACACAAAACCCCAATCGACCATCGCTACTATTGTGGCCAAGAAAACGGCAATCAAGGAAGCTGTTCTTGCCGAAGGTGCAACTTTGTTTTAGAAACAAAGATCACAAGTGATAGAAGATGTTGAGAGACTGTTATTGGGGTGGATAAACAAAAAACAGATAGCAGGAGATAGCATCTCTCAAGCAATCATGTGAAAAGGCTAGGAAGTTGCACGAGGATTTAATTAGAAAAATGCCTGCAACTAGTGGTGATGTGAGTGAATTTAAGGCCAGCAAAGGTTGGTTTGAGAGATTTAAGAATCGTAGTGGCATACATAGTGTGATAAGGCATGGTGAGGCTGCCAGTTTGGACCAAAAAGCAGCTGAAAAATATGTGCAGGAATTCAAGGAGTACATAGACAGTGAAGAATTGAAACCTGAACAAGTGTTTAATTGTGACACTGACAATGTTGTGAAACACTTTAGGAATGTCATGAAGGAATGGGAGGTACAGGCCTCTATGGACAGATGTTGTGCGACAGAGGTCTAGTGACTCAAGCTGGTCCTAGTGGCATTAAAAGAAGAAGGGAAGTAACCCCGGAAAAGGACTTGCCACCAAGTCCTAATGGAAGGGGATTCCCCTTCTAAACACTAACACCATCCACAGTCTCCCCTCCTCCCACCCCATCAATCATCACCAGATCTTCAATAAAGGTAAGTGTCATGTAATTGTACATGTCTTCTTCAGTTTGTATTAAAATTAATATTTCATGTGGTAAAAAAAATTTTTCAATACATTTGGGTGTCTTGCACGGATTAATTTGATTTCCATTATTTCTTAGGGGGAAAATTAACTCAACTAACGATAATTTCGATTAACGATGAGCTCTCAGGAATGGATTAATATCGTTGGTCGAGGGTCCACTGTAGTACAGTAATAGTGGTATAGTAGTACAATGGTAGTTGTAGTAGTATAGTACAGTAGTAGTAGTATAGCAGTACAGCAGCAGCAGTAGTAGTAGTATAGTAGTGGTACAATAGCAGTAGTAGTAGTGGTACAGTAGTATAGTAATAGTATAGTAGTAGCAGTATAGTAATAGTATAGTAACAGTAGTATAGTAATAGTATAGTAGTAGTATAGTAGTAGTAGTAGTATAGTAGTAGTAGTAGCATAGTAGTAGTAGTAGCATAGTAGTAGTAGTAGCATAGTAGTAGTAGTAGTAGCATAGTAGTAGTAGTAGTAGTAGCATAGTAGTAGTAGTAGTAGTAGCATAGTAGTAGTAGTAGTAGTTAGTAGTAGTAGTAGTAGTAGTAGTAGCATAGTAGTAGTAGTAGTAGCATAGTAGTAGTAGTAGTAGTAGTAGCATAGCAGTAGTAGTAGTAGTAGTAGCATAGTAGTAGTAGTAGTAGTAGTAGTAGCATAGTAGTAGTAGTAGTAGTAGTAGTAGTAGCATAGTAGTAGTAGTAGTAGTATTAGTAGCATAGTAGTAGTAGTAGTAGTATTAGTAGCATAGTAGTAGTAGTATAGTAGTAGTAGTAGTAGTAGCATAGTAGTAGTAGTAGCATAGTAGTAGTAGTAGTAGCATAGTAGTAGTAGTAGTAGTAGTAGCATAGTAGTAGTAATAGCATAGTAGCAGCAGTAAAATTTTGTTGATTGTTTTTCTTTTGTTTTGGTTTTCATTGTCTGTTGATTTTTGTTGATTATAATTTTTGGCTGTTTTTGTAGTAGTCTCAGTAGCAGTAATGGCTTTTGGCTTTTGGCTGGCGGCGGCTGCTGCTGCTGCTGCGGCTGCGGCAGCGGCTGCTGCGGCTGCGGCTGCTGCTGCAGCAGCAGCAGCAGCAGTGTCAGTAACAGTGGCAATGGGGATAAATTATTCAAGTGGATGAATGAAGAAGCAGGTAACTCCATCCTCTAAAAAGTCCATAAGGAGATCATACAGTAACAAAAATAAAAAAAGCGTTACACTAGGCCTACTTGCCTCTACTAGGTAAACAAAGGAGAAAAGATCAGTACAGGAAAAGTGAAGGAAAAACAGAAGACAGGCCAAGAGAAAAGGGTGAGAAGGCAAAGGTCAGGCCAGGTCAAGTCAAATCAAGTGTCCTGAAGATAAGAGTACAGTGGAACCTTGACTTACGAGTGTCCCAACGTACGAGTTTTTTGAGATACGAGCCATCGATTGGTAGATTTTTTGCTCCGAGTTAAGAGCCAGCTCCCCCCCCCCCACTTCCTACTCAACCCAAAACCCGGACACCTCTCTTGTTTATCTACGATTTCATGCTTTAATTCCATGGAAATCATCCTCTTTTTCTTATCAGCATTATCCTTTACACTTACTTTCTTAGGACCCATGCTTAGAAAAGAAATTTGGCCAAATGACTGTCAAAAATGTAAGCAAGCAGGAGAGAACTGCTCCCACAGCTAGGTAAACAGTACACTGAGTAGACTTAACATAGAACATAAGAAAGGAGGAACACTGCAGCAGGCCTGATGGCCCATACTAGGCAGGTCCTTTACAATTCATCCCACTAACAAAACATTTGCCCAACCCAATTTTCAATGCTACCCAAGAAATAAGCTCTTATGTGCAAGTCCCACTCAAATCCAACCCTTTGTTCTGAAGCTCTTGTAATAATTGTTTTTATTTTTTTATTAACACACTGGATGATTCCCACCAAGGCAGGGTGGCCCGAAAAAGAAAAACTTTCACCATCATTCACTCCATCACTGTCTTGCCAGAAGGGTGCTTTACACTACAGTTTTTAAACTGCAACATTAACACCCCTCCTTCAGAGTGCAGGCACTGTACTTCCCATCTCCAGGACTCAAGTCCGGCCTGCCGGTTTCCCTGAATCCCTTCATAAATGTTACTTTGCTCACACTCCAACAGCATGTCAAGTATTAAAAACCATTTGTCTCCATTCACTCCTATCAAACACGCTCACGCATGCCCGCTGGAAGTCCAAGCCTCTCGCACACAAAACCTCCTTTATCCCCTCCCTCCAACCTTTCCTAGGCCGACCCCCTACCCTGCCTTCCTTCCAATACAGACTGATACACTCTTGAAGTCATTCTGTTTCGCTCCATTCTCTCTACATGTCCGAACCACCTCAACAACCCTTCCTCAGCCCTCTGGACAACAGTTTTGGTAATCCCGCACCTCCTAACTTCCAAACTACGAATTCTCTGCATTATATTCACACCACACATTGCCCTTAGACATGACATCTCCACTGCCTCCAGCTTTCCCCTCGCTGCAATATTCATCACCCACGCTTCACACCCATATAAGAGCATTGGTAAAACTATACTCTCATACATTCCCCTCTCTGCCTCCAAGGACAAAGTTCTTTGTCTCCACAGACTCCTAAGTGCACCGCTCACCCTTTTCCCCTCATCAATTCTATGATTCACCTCATCTTTCGTAGACCCATCCGTTGACACGTCCACTCCCAAATATCTGAATACATTAACCTCCTCCATACTCTCTCCCTCCAATCTGATATCCAATCTTTCATCACCTAATCTTTTTATCCTCATAACCTTACTCTTTCCTGTATTCACTTTTAATTTTCTGCTTTTGTATACCCTACCAAATTCATCCACCAACCTCTGCAACTTCTCTTCTTCAGAATCTCCCAAGAGCACAGTGTCATCAGCAAAGAGCAACTGTGACAACTCCCACTTTATGTGTGATTCTTTATCTTTTAACTCCACGCCTCTTGCCAAGATCCTCTCATTTACTTCTCTTACAACCCCATCTATAAATATATTAAACAACCACGGTGACATCACACATCCTTGTCTAAGGCCTACTTTTACTGGGAAATAATCTCCCTCTTTCCTACATACTCTAACTTGAGCCTCACTATCCTCGTAAAAACTCTTCACTGCTTTCAGTAACCTACCTCCTACACCATACACCTGCAACATCTGCCACATTGCCCCCCTATCCACCATGTCATACGCCTTTTCCAAGTCCATAAATGCCACAAAAACCTCTTTAGCCTTATCTAAATACTGTTCACTTATATGTTTTGCTGTAAACACCCTACCTTTCCTAAAGCCTCCTTGTTCATCTGCTATCCTATTCTCCGTCATACTCTTAATTCTTTCAATAATAACTCTACCATACACTTTACCAGGTATACTCAACAGACTTATCCCCCTATAATTTTTGCACTCTTTGTCCCCTTTGCCTTTATACAAAGGAACTATGCATGTTCTCTGCCAATCCCTAGGTACCTTACCCTCTTCCATACATTTATTAAATAATTGCACCAACCACTCCAAAACTATATCCCCACCTGCTTTTAACATTTCTATCTTTATCCCATCAATCCCGGCTGCCTTACCCCCTTTCATTTTACCTATTGCCTCACGAACTTCCCCCACACTCACAACTGGCTCTTCCTCACTCCTACAAGATGTTATTCCTCCTTGCCCTATACACGAAATCACAGCTTCCCTATCTTCATCAACATTTAACAATTCCTCAAAATATTCCCTCCATCTTCCCAATACCTCTAACTCTCCATTTAATAACTCTCCTCTCCTATTTTTAACTGACAAATCCATTTGTTCTCTATGCTTCCTAAACTTGTTAATCTCACTCCAAAACTTTTTCTTATTTTCAACAAAATTTGTTGATAACATCTCACCCACTCTCTCATTTGCTCTCTTTTTACATTGCTTCACCACTCTCTTAACCTCTCTCTTTCTCCATATACTCTTCCCTCCTTGCATCACTTCTACTTTGTAAAAACTTCTCATATGCTAACTTTTTCTCCCTTACTACTCTCTTTACATCATTCCACCAATCGCTCCTCTTCCCTCCCGCACCCACTTTCCTGTAACCACAAACTTCTGCTGAACACTAAACACTACATTTTTAAACCTACCCCATACCTCTTCGACCCCATTGCCTATGCTCTCATTAGCCCATCTATCCTCCAACAGCTGTTTGTCTTACCCTAACTGCCTCCTCTTTTAGTTCATAAACCTTCGCCTCCTCTCTTCCCTGATGCTTCTATTCTCCCTGTGTCCCATCTACCTTTTACTTTCAGTGTAGCTACAACTAAAAAGTGATCTGATCTATCTGTGGCCCCTCTATAAACATGTACATCCTGAAGTCTACTCAACAGTCTTTTATCTACCAATACATAATCCAACAAACTACTGTCATTTCGCCCTACATCATATCTTGTATACTTATTCATCCTCTTTTTCTTAAAATATATATTACCTATAACTAAACCCCTTTCTGTACAAAGTTCAATCAAAGGGCTCCCATTATCATTTACACCTGGCACCCCAAACTTACCTACCACACCCTCTCTAAAAGTTTCTCCTACTTTAGCATTCAGGTCCCCTACCACAGTTACTCTCTCACTTGGTTCAAAGGTTCCTATACATTCACTTAACATCTCCCAAAATCTCTCTCTCTCCTCTACATTCCTCTCTTCTCCAGATGCATACACGCTTATTATGACCCACTTTTCGCATCCAACCTTTACTTTAATCCACATAATCCTTGAATTTACACATTCATATTCTGTTTTCTCCTTCCATAACTGATCCTTCAACATTACTGCTACCCCATTATTAATTTAGGAAACTGAAGCTCTATCATTATTATTATTAATTTAGGGAACTAGAGCACATATCCAATTCCCTACATAAAGAGCTCCTCACCAGCATCAAGGTTCCTTGATGCTGGCAAGTCTCTTGATCTAGGGAATTGGATGTGTGCTCTAGTTCCCTAAATTAATAATAATAATAATAATAATAATAATAATTGCAATAATGATAGAGCTTCAGTTCCCTAAATTAACAATAATAATAATAATAAATTATTATACTTGTTGGGAGGGTTCCGTGGAGATATGATGGTTGGAGATGAACACACTTGTTGGGTTGTATACACTTGTATTAGTAAAGCTGTGATGGGGAGCCCCAGCCTAGCCTGTTGTAGCCTGTAGGTCTATTCGTGGACTGAGAAAGGGACAGGGCGACTTCAACCCACAAGCAGCACTGTGTGACGTTACATGTTAGCTGCTAAGTCTAGCAAGGGGTTGTCTATGTAATACATATGGATGGTACTAACTATGATACTCAGATATGCTACACAACATATACAGGGGATCAGCAACTATACCGACATACTAACGATAGAGCTTCAGTTCCCTATATTACTAATAATAATAATGTACACAATACGTATGTAATAGTAATTCAGAATGCTGCTGCTAGTTGGCAGTACACATGTTTACATCACTGTCGAAGCAGTTCTCTCATGCTTTGCTTACATTTTTGACAGCCATTTGGCAAATCTCGCTTTTCTAACCATGGGTCCAAGAAAACAAGTGCAAAGGACAGTGCTGAGGAGAAAAAGACGACGATTTCCATGGAATTAGTGCATGAAATCATAGATAAACATATGCAAGTTGCACGAGTTGTGGATTTAGCCAGACAATAGCAGCGCAGTACATCATCTATATGTACGATATTAAGGCAGCAGGAGTCGATAAAGGCTATAGCGCCAGCCAAGGGCATTACAATAACATCTAAACTGCAGACCTCTGTCCATGAAAAGATGGAGAAACTGCTGCTGGTGTGGTTGAGAGAGAAGCAGCTCGCAGGAGATACCATATCAGTTATGTTCAGTGATTAAACAAAACTTGCATCAGTTATGTTCAGTGTGTAAGTATATACTCTTTATATACACAATTTATTATTTCTTTACATTCTGTAGTGTATTATGATTTATTATGTGTTTATATACAATATTTTCTGTGTTTTCATTAGACAACTAGTGATCCACTGCAGTTAGTCTCAAAAATACTGTTTTCTCTTACAAGAAAAGCATGAGAAGATACTATATAGTCAAATTGGACAGGAAATGGTGGATGCTTCTGCTGCTGCCTCTGCCACCATATTATGGCCTATTTTATTCACTCTAGAGTATATATCATGTTTGTGTTAATTGTATTGTTTATTATGTCATATTACATGAATTGTGATAGATAAATAAGCCGTACAGTTGATAATAGCGTCATATTCAAGTATTTTTTCTAGTCTCTCCAGAGTGCAGGAATGAATTAATGGCTTTTCAATTAATTTAAATGAGGAAAATTAATTTAATATACGAGTAAATTGAGTTACAAGCTGGCTCCTGGAACAGATTAACCCTTTCGGGGTTTCGGCCGTACTAGTACGGATTACACGCCAGGGTTTTTGACGTACTAGTACACACAAATTCGAGCGCCCTCAAATCTAGCAAGAGGAAGCTGGTAGGCCTACATATGAAAGAATGGGTCTATGTGGCCAGTGTGTGCAGTATAAAAAAAAATCCAGCAGCACACAGTGCGTAATGAGAAAAAAAAAAACTGACCGTGTTTTTGGTTTAAAACAGCGAATTTGCACTGTATTTTCATATGGTATTTATGGTTGTATTCTAGTTTTCCTGGTCTTATTTTATAGACTGGAAGACATATTACAGAAATTTAGACGATTTTGATTGGTTTCACAATGAAAAGTACCTTGAAACTGAGCTCAAAATAGCAGAAATGCTCGATTTTTGCCAAAGTTCAAAAGTAAACAAATCGTGCCATGCTTCAAATACACGTCAACTGGTGAATCTAATATTCTTTCACAAGTGCACTGGTATTATTTATACCATTTCTACACTAATACAGTAGTCTGCATAACAGTAAATCTTCTATTTTTTTGTGAAAATAAAAATTCAAAGTGGAAAGCAAAAGAAATGTAAGAGGGGCATGGGGATGTGACTAATGAACAGAGGAAATGTTATTTTAGTGCCAGGAATGTCTTTCTTGTTTATTCTGGACCCTATTTGGAAATTGGCATCTTTTGATATTTGTGTGAAATTGGCAAAATTGCTAAATTCTGAGCACTTTATTGGATAGTTGAAATCGGTAAATGGGTGGTTTCTTGTACTCATTCGATAGAAAAAAAGGAGTTCTAGCGAAATAGTTATGATTTTTGTCGACTAGTACACTGGAATTGGCCGAAAATAGGGCTCAAAGTGGGCAAAGTGGGCATAATTCCGTAAGTTTTTCATCAAATTTCATACTTTTGGTGTCATTATGATTGGGAAAAGATTCTCTATCTTTAAATAAGAATTTTTTTTTTTTTTTTTTTGAAATTTTGGTGACCCTGAGAACAAGTATCTGAGAGGGTCTGGCAACCCTCAAAGGGTTAAACTCTTAAGTCAAACTTCCACTGTATTTGACAATATAATGAGAAAGGCAGTCATTTATGAAAACAAAACTGGAACAAAGATTCATTTTAGGAATAGGGATGGGATGATACCACTTTGTTTGTCGATACAGATACTCAATTTTAGGCTGATACCGATACCATCAAATTAGCTAATGCTTACTGATACCAGTACTCTGGTACATTCCTAGTTAGGAATGTTGTATATGAGCCGACTTAACAACACTGCATCTGTGAAGCCTAGAAGAGTGCTAGACATTTTCATCAGAGGACCGGTTTATAAGATGGCTATCATCTAACATGACAGAAAAGAAAATTTACTGTTAACATAAACATTTTTGCAGTGCTCCTAAGTCTATCAGGAAGAGAGAGAGGCTGGTTTTACCAATGTAATGGAGAGAGTAAGAAGAGCAGGAGGGAAAGGGAAAGGGCTGAAAGGGAAAAGAGGGGTGCCAAAGAGAGAGAAGAGAGATCAGAGATAGAGGGAGGGAAGGAGAGAAAGATAAGAGAATTAGAGAGAAATCTAACAGAGAAATCAAGTGTTTTGATAAAGATCTGAATGAGTGCAATACTGCCTGGATAAAAGCTTGTTCTGCAACATGTATCTTTTCTCCAAGAGAAATAAAATACTGTATACTATCACCACTACTCACTTTAATGTCAAAAATTTATTAGATACATTATTGTGATCAAATGTTTGCTCACTGATTTAGATGGTCCAAGTAAATGTTAGATAAATAACTGTGGTGCAGCTGAAAATGGTTCAAAATACTGATAAATGAAAAAAATTGAAAAGCATTCCAATTTCTAAAAAAAAAATTGATTTACATTTTACAATTAGTAAATTAATACTAGCATTTATTAAAACTAATGAACAATAAACAACAAAGTGCTCTAAAGAAAAACTTGGTTAAGTCCATATGTAGAAGAAAAGGGTACAGTATTAAATTTCTATACTGTATAATAGCATTAAAAAAGTAGGAAATTTTTCTGCACTTCTTTACATAAAAATATGCAAAATATTTTCATCTAAAAAGAGAAATTAAAATATGTAAAGAGAAATTTCATTTCTCTTTACATATTTTAATTTTCTCAGTCCCTACGTGATTGGAGCCAGTGACACTTGCAGAGATCCATGCATAATTACAGTGCCCTCAAATATGCTGGGAGCAGCAAATTTTTGCCTAGATATGAGAGAATGGATTTGTGTGGTGAAGTGTGCAACAAAAAAAAAAAAAAAAAAAAAAAAAAAAAAAAATTGCTGTTGCCCCTACACACTGTTAACCTCTGACTGTGTGAGTTAAAATAGTGAGTTTGGGGTTTTCTAGGGTGGTTATCATATTTCTTGGTGCCAACTGATAGAATGAAAGACATCCTAATGAAATGATGATTTGTCTTGGTTTCAGATTGAGAATGGCCTGAAATACATGGAAATAATACATTTTCCTGAGGAAGGATAGGCATCTCCTACCCCCACAATGTTTTCTAGGTTATTACTAGGTCTGCTTCAATTATTGGGTTAGCCTAAATTATGACCAGGCATTCTTAGTTATGGTTTATTAGCAGAAAAATAGGTAAAAACTGATTTTTTTTTTCCAAATGATGGATTCAAAATGGAGGGCAAGTGTCATATAGGAGAGGTCTAGGAATATGACTGATGAACAGAAGGAAGGTTGTTTTAGTCGCTGGAATGCCTAGTGCTCATTTTGGATTCTGTAGATAGGAATTTGCTGAAAATATAGTAAGCCTGCCAAAATTAGAGTAGTTATGATAGTTGAATGGGCAGTTTCTTATGATAAATGAATAGAATACAAGGCATACTAGCAAAATAGCCATGAATTGCATCAGTTTGACCACTGGAAATATGCTAAAATAGGTTTCAATGCTGGGTAATGTGCTCCCCAGCCTTCAATTTCATGCCTGGGTAATGTGCTCCCCAGCCTTCAATTTCATGCCTGCATAATATTCTAAATGTTACATCAATTTTTGCATATTTAGTGTCATTAACTTTAGAAAATGCTTCTCTAACATTTTATAAGATAAAATTTCTTTGTTTTCATCAAAAAATGGTGACATTGAAGGGGCTTTCATTTTGGAGGTATCAACAGTGAAATGGCTGAATACTGTACTACTGAAGATTTATGAAAATGACAAGATGGCTCATGGCTAAATTTTCACTCAATGATCCTGCAGACAAGCACAACCTCAAATCCAGACAGCAAAGACAAACAACTTCCACTAGCACAAGCAAGAATAACAAAAAATGCATTTTTTTAAGGCTACTTTAATCTATGCTTATCAACAATGACAAATGAGTACATCAATCTACAATCACATATTGCCTTGTCAATGCAAAGGTATAAAACAATCAGTCAATACATAAGATATAATACTGAATGATCTACTGTACTTCAAATGTAAATATGTATTGTTTACCAAGACTTCCCTGGTTTATTATTTGGTGTCTAAAGGGTACCTTAGTGTGGTTGTCAGGATTTCTTTTTTCTCCTTCTCCAAAGATTTCATTTACAAGTTAAGAACACCTCATTCAAGTACCTTCAAATTTTCAAGGTGTACTATTACTACAGAAAAGTTCATGCACTTAGTGACATGCATATATGCCTTCTGGTCAGTTTTATATGTAATATATTGTAGACCATTCACCACTAGTTACTATGCAGTAATTTGAGAGTTTCTTCAGATCAGCTTCAAACTTTCAACACTGGTGAATCTTGCTTTGAATTATTAATGGTGTGTGAGTGTCAATTTGTAAAATTTTACTTCAACCCTCTGACTAGTAGACAGGTACAGTAAACCCTCAATTTAACAGACTTTGGAAATATAGAACAAAATCCACTAGGTCACTTGATTTGGATATGGACAAGGTCTATTGACTACAAAATTGTTCCTAGTTACAATCACAACAAAGCAATCTCATCTCTATCTACCACAATTGCCATTACCTGCCACCCACTATTCCCTATTCGTTTACTAAAACAAGTTCACTGTAGGCAAATTCCTGTTTCTTAAAAAATAAATTTTTATTTAAAATATTTATTACAATAATGAATGAAAAAACATGAAAATGCATTTCTCTGTATACAGTCTTCCATCATAACATGAAGGTCCCAGGCAAATGGTTTAGGTGTAATGGAACCATCAAATGGCATCATCCCCTGCTCTTCTGACTTTACACCCATAAACTTTGTCTACAAGTTTATGAAGGATTGTTTATTCCAGATACCAATTGCCAACAATAAAACACTCCTTGCTAGGAAAAAAATGATGGTATTTGGAAAAGTCACACTGGATATGTTGGCCAATACCTGGAACTGGAGTTATCAATTACAGATGTTAAGAATCACTAGAGGTGCACATTTTGAGATTGCACTACATTAAGACAAACATGAAATTGCATAAGAACACCATTAATTGAGCTATCATATACAGAAAACTGCATTTTCATTTCCGCTACCATTTTATTGTAAAAAGCTGAAATCAGTTAACCCGTAAACGGTCCAAACGTATATATACGTTTTTTCAACATTTGAAAGTATGTAAAAAAAAGTAGATCTTTTTGTTTTTTTTACATTTGAAAATGTGTAAAAAAACTTTGATCTACTTTTTTTTCTTTTGTTATATTTGAAAATATGTAAAAAAAAAGTAGATCTACTATTGTAGCACTACACGTGAACGTAGATCTGCTTGGACCGTTTATGGGTTAAAGGACTCTGTGAACACCCTGTTTGAGAAGAAAACAAATATAGAAAGCTCACTTTTATCACATTTTAAAGTTTCATGACTTAAGTGAGCCCATAAATATTATATTTTCACCTGCTTTATTGCAGAGCCAGTCATATTCTCAGGTACATCAGCCTTATCTTACAAGGTTTTCATGACTTATCCGATCAACTTCAAATTTTCAATGCTGGTGAACTAGGGGTAAGGCGTATGGAACTACTGAGATCGGGCAGCTGCTCTTTTGTCAATTTTATAAAGCCAAGTCTGATTTTGGTTTCTGAGCAATATCTTGAATACTTCTCTGATCAGCTTCAAACTTTCTCACAGGTCTAGCCTAGGAAAAGTTGTGATTGTTGCTGGAGTGTGTAGATGCAAATGTGGCCATTTTGTTTTAATTTGGTAAGGTATTTCTTCCATAAAAAAAACTTTAACATGTCTCTTCTGATCAGCTTCAATCTTTAATGGTTGAGTAGATGCAACTTGCTAATTTATTAACAGTTAAACTTGGAATTGCTGAATTCTGTGCAATAATGGGAGAATGCCTATTCTGAATGACTTCAAACCTTGACCTCTTACCTAGAGAAAAGTTGGGATTAAATTTAGGCTCCTAGGTACCAATGTACCAATTTTATTAAAGAAATTAGTCAAAATTAAAATATTATCCAGTTCACTGCTGGCTGTTAAGCAATAATTTGTGAATGCCTCCTCGATGGGCTTGAAGCCTTAAATGCCAACTCTTAATTGCTGCAAACTAAGTGCTGGTGTATTAAGGGATACTGACTTGTGTATATTAATTAAAGGATACCCTTCCAGTAAGATACACCAGCTTTACTGTCAAAGCTGGTGTATCTTACGGGAAGGGTCAAATTGGTTGTGGGCTGTGTAGATGCCAGGTGTTCCTTTTTTTTATTGAAGAAATTAAGGTATTATTTTTCCATGCAATAACAATGATGGGTGTCAGTGGTTCAATTCCCAGCCAGGTGGTAACATTGGGCATGTTTCCTTAAACCTGTTGTCCCTCTTCAATTAGTAGCAAGTAGGTACATGGGTGTTAGTCAACTAGTGTGAGTCACATCCTGGGAAAAAAGACTGAAGAACCCCCAATGAATATAAGACAGTGTACTCTATGATGCGCAGACTTTCTTGGGTTATCCTGGGTGGCTAACCTTTCCCCAAGTTAAAAATCCAAACAAATCTTATCTTAATACTTTCGAATGGCTTCAAATCTTCACTGAAGATAATTAATTGCATTAGAGATTTGTTTCACACTGTACTATTCCTTTTGCATGCACAGGTGGTGACAGGACCAGGTTTATGGGATACAAAGATACCTCTTTCTCAGACTGCAGTAACCAATATACAGTGGAACCTTGGTTGTTGAGTGCATTACTTGTCAAACAAATTGATTTTTGAACGAGGAACTTCAGACAAAACGCCATAGTTTTCACACATTCTCTTGATTGAATGACAACGCTAACAGGTTGGTTTGATAATTTTAAGAAAGATAATGGCATTCACAGTGTGGTTAGGCATGGGGAGGCTGCCAGTGCTGACAAAGTGGCTGTTGAAAAGTATGTTACCGAATTCCAAGAGCATGTAGAGGCTGAAGGGTTTTTCCCCCAAGTGTTTAACTGTGACGAGACAGGTCTCTTCTGGAAGAAAATGCCCAAGAGGACCTACATAACTGAAGAGGAGAAGTCAATGCCAGGACACAAGCCAATGAAAGACAGGCTCACTCTGTTACTGTGTGGTAATGCAAGTGGGGACTTGAAATTGAAGCCCTTACTTGTTTATTATTCCATAAATCCATGAGTTTTTAAGGACAACATTATGAAAAACTGGCTGTAATGTGGAGAGCCAACATGAAAGCTTAGGTAAGACAATTTTGTATTGAGTGGGATCATAAGATCTTCGCTCCAACTGTCAAAAAGT
Source organism: Cherax quadricarinatus (assembly GCF_038502225.1). Taxonomy (NCBI): domain Eukaryota; kingdom Metazoa; phylum Arthropoda; class Malacostraca; order Decapoda; family Parastacidae; genus Cherax; species Cherax quadricarinatus. Next base: position 33,360,692 of record NC_091322.1, on the reverse strand, counting down.
AGCCTCGTTAAAAACAATTGCCACTCGGGGCCCTTTTACTTATGGACAATGCTCCTGCTCACCCTCCAAGCCTGGAAATGAGTTTCTGGAGGAGTTCAGTTTTATAACTGAATAGGATAGTGTGTCCCTGGAAAAGGCCTTGGGCCTAGAGGTGACTGAAGATGATGTGGAGGATTGGGTGGAGGAGCAAAAACTGAACTCACCACAGAAGAACTTGAAGACCTTCAGAAGGAGCAGCAACAGATTGCATCAGAGGAGCTGTCATCAGAGGAAGAGGAGGGAAGGATGTGTCCATTGCACTTGTCAAGGAAATGTGTGCTAAATGGTGTGAAGTGCAGGAGTTTGCTGAAAAATACCATCCAGACAAAGCAGTGGCCATTCGTCTCTCTAAAATGTATGAGATTGTAATGTCTCAATTTAGACAAGTGTTAAAACAGAGCCTGAAACAAACCTCACTGGACAGGTTTTTAGTGAGAAAAAACAGTGAGCCAGAACAAGGTGATAGTGGTGAAATGAGGCAAAGAAGAGAAACAGCAGAAGGACAATTGCCTTACATATCAATAGAAGGTGACTACCCTTCCAAGTAGTAACATACCCCCTCCTCTCCTCCACCTCCTGCTTCCAGTATGCCATTAGCTCTCCTCTGACAGGCAAGAGGCAGTTAAATTTTAATTTACTGTACAGTATTTCAGTTAGAGTTCCTTTTAGTATTCATTTTAACAGTTTTACATAGCAGTCAGGAACAGATTAATTTTATTTACATTATTCTTTATGGAAAAAATAGATTGGTTGTTGTCCATTTTGGTTGTCAAATTGACACCTGGAACGAATTAAATTCAACAACCGAGGTTCCACTGTACATTAGTTCTTGTGCAATGGACAGGATTCCCAAAATTAGCAGGCCAGTTCTCTAATTACACCATGATGGTTAGAATCCTGTCCATTCCTCGAGTTGTTTGCAATTATGTTACTTAGATTTGGCAAGCCACAGCTAGTTATTCCACTTGAAAGTGTCTAAAAGAGAACATAAAAACAGAACTAATTACACAACAGAATCAGAAGCGGCCTACTTACAAGGCAATAGAGCCTACAAAATAGCTTCATATAAAAAAAAAATTATCCAGTCACAATTTCAGTAACAATCTAAAGAAGAGTATACAATACACCAAAAATCTGTCCACGATTTTATGCTAAAATGAAAAAGCTTGGCTTATCAAAGTTAAGATGACAACCCTTATACCAGTAAATACAACATATGGACAATTTTAATAGCATATAAAATAATGAAAACAATTAGAAATAAAACAATTATCAAATCAAGTCTTGATTATGCATACAGTATACTATAGTGTATATTTTTTTTTTTATTATCACACCGGCCGATTCCCACCAAGGCAGGGTGGCCCGAAAAAGAAAAACTTTCACCATCATTCACTCCATCACTGTCTTGCCAGAAGGGTGCTTTACACTACAGTTTTTAAACTGCAACATTAACACCCCTCCTTCAGAGTGCAGGCACTGTACTTCCCATCTCCAGGACTCAAGTCCGGCCTGCCGGTTTCCCTGAATCCCTTCATAAATGTTACTTTGCTCACACTCCAACAGCACGTCAAGTATTAAAAACCATTTGTCTCCATTCACTCCTATCAAACACGCTCACGCATGCCTGCTGGAAGTCCAAGCCCCTCGCACACAAAACCTCCTTTACCCCCTCCCTCCAACCCTTCCTAGGCCGACCCCTACCCCGCCTTCCTTCCACTACAGACTGATACACTCTTGAAATCATTCTGTTTCGCTCCATTCTCTCTACATGTCCGAACCACCTCAACAACCCTTCCTCAGCCCTCTGGACAACAGTTTTGGTAATCCCGCACCTCCTCCTAACTTCCAAACTACGAATTCTCTGCATTATATTCACACCACACATTGCCCTCAGACATGACATCTCCACTGCCTCCAGCCTTCTCCTCGCTGCAACATTCATCACCCACGCTTCACACCCATATAAGAGCGTTGGTAAAACTATACTCTCATACATTCCCCTCTTTGCCTCCAAGGACAAAGTTCTTTGTCTCCACAGACTCCTAAGTGCACCACTCACTCTTTTTCCCTCATCAATTCTATGATTCACCTCATCTTTCATAGACCCATCCGCTGACACGTCCACTCCCAAATATCTGAATACGTTCACCTCCTCCATACTCTCTCCCTCCAATCTGATATTCAATCTTTCATCACCTAATCCTTTTTGTTATCCTCATAACCTTACTCTTTCCTGTATTCACCTTTAATTTTCTTCTTTTGCACACCCTACCAAATTCATCCACCAATCTCTGCAACTTCTCTTCAGAATTTCCCAAAAGCACAGTGTCATCAGCAAAGAGCAACTGTGACAACTCCCACTTTGTGTGTGATTCTTTATCTTTTAACTCCACGCCTCTTGCCAAGACCCTCGCATTTACTTCTCTTACAACCCCATCTATAAATATATTAAACAACCACGGTGACATCACACATCCTTGTCTAAGGCCTACTTTTACTGGGAAAAAATTTCCCTCTTTCCTACATACTCTAACTTGAGCCTCACTATCCTCGTAAAAACTCTTCACTGCTTTCAGTAACCTACCTCCTACACCATACACTTGCAACATCTGCCACATTGCCCCCCTATCCACCCTGTCATACGCCTTTTCCAAATCCATAAATGCCACAAAGACCTCTTTAGCCTTATCTAAATACTGTTCACTTATATGTTTCACTGTAAACACCTGGTCCACACACCCCCTACCTTTCCTAAAGCCTCCTTGTTCATCTGCTATCCTATTCTCCGTCTTACTCTTAATTCTTTCAATTATAACTACCATACACTTTACCAGGTACACTCAACAGACTTATCCCCCTATAATTTTTGCACTCTCTTTTATCCCCTTTGCCTTTATACAAAGGAACTATGCATGCTCTCTGCCAATCCCTAGGTACCTTACCCTCTTCCATACATTTATTAAATAATTGCACCAACCACTCCAAAACTATATCCCCACCTGCTTTTAACATTTCTATCTTTATCCCATCAATCCCGGCTGCCTTACCCCCTTTCATTTTACCTACTGCCTCACGAACTTCCCCCACACTCACAACTGGCTCTTCCTCACTCCTACAAGATGTTATTCCTCCTTGCCCTATACACGAAATCACAGCTTCCCTATCTTCATCAACATTTAACAATTCCTCAAAATATTCCTTCCATCTTCCCAATACCTCTAACTCTCCATTTAATAACTCTCCTCTCCTATTTTTAACTGGGAGAGGAGAGTTAGTGTATAATCGAATACATATAATTAAAAAACAATGGAAAAAAGTAATAACACATTCATATAAAAATTAAGACATACTGTGCTACAAATTAGTTTTTGCACAAGTTAACAGTTTTTACCAATAAAAGCTATCAATTTATATTCTACATGTGGATAATATTTTTTATAGGAAAAATGAAATACAATAAAACGAGTAGAAATGCACTAGAAAATTGCATTCTGTACCCAAATCAGGATGTACATTGTACATACTTGTACAAAGTTCTCTACATTTTTTCTTACATTTATTTGAACAGTTCCTTGAATTGCATTAGGTTATTTTCTTTTTAACTTTCAAATAAACTGTACAAGAAGGATAATGCAGATCCTGTACTTGTGCACCAAACTGCTTCGTACTTGTACAAAAACTTCACGTGATATGTTCACCTCAAATGCTGATTAAACTTTTATGTTCAATATTTGGTAACTATTGAAGTAATTTTTGCTAATGTATTCTATTAAGATTCAGTATTTTAACCCTTTCATTGTGTCATGTAGATCTATGTCACTGAGGCCAGTGTTGCTACACAGATCTAAAGTCGACATCATGGTGCCGTCAAATACGTCATGAGCAATCAATTTGGGCCTAGACATGAGAGACTGGACCTGTGTGGTGTGCACAGTATAATAAAAAAAAATTCCTGCCCTCATACAAAGTACAATGAGAACAACAAACGTCGGACCTTGGTTTGGGTTAAAACAGTAATCTCGAGGTATTTTCTAGGGTGGGTTTCATGATTTTATTAGCTGTTTGTTAATGTCAATTGACAGACCAGAAGATACACTTACAAATTGGAATTGATTTTGGTCAGTTTCAGACCGGAAATGGCCTGAAATAAGCCTTAAAGTTGTGAAAATATTTGCTTTTTGGTGCTTTTACTGAGGTTGGGTAGGGGCCTCCTATCTCCCAGTCTGTTTTATGGATTTTTACTAGGCCAGCTTCAATTATTTTGATGACCTAAACTATAAGCAACCATTTATGTTTATATTTTGTGTGATGATGATGGATACAAAATGAAAGACAAATGTTGTACTGGGGAAGCCTGGGGATGAGATTAATAAACTGAAGAAAGGTTATTTTAGTGTCTGGAATGCCTAGTGTTTATTTTGGTCTTTTTAAACTGGATTTTTTAATTTTGTGTAGAACTGGAAACTTTACAGGGCAATTCTGATATTTGACTGGGCAATTTGTGCTCAATCAATAAATAGAAGGGAAGGCATACTAGTGAAATAGGCAGGAATCGAGTCAGTTTGAGCAATGGAATTTCGCAGAAATAGGCACCACAAAGTGACCAAAATCGTAGTTGCATGCAGTGCCCTGAACTTTGCTTCTGCATAACTCCATAAGTATTCCATTAAATTTTTGTATTTTTTAATGTCATAGAAAAGAGATTCCTTACCATTTCAGAGGAGAAACTTGAAAAATAAAATTGCAACACCGATGGAACTTTTAATTTTGGATGTCGAGACAGTGCAAGGGTTAGGAGAAAACCCACACCATACAATACCTCTGTCTTCCATCTGTGTAGGGGAACTTTGATGAGTGTTACACCACAAACCTTCATCAACTGATCCAGATAAATAATTTTCCCATGTTCCTGGTATGTATGTAGTATGTTGCTTAATTCATCATTAATACTGTACTATATACGTACAGGGTTACTCCACAACCCTCCTATCCACAATTTCTCATCTCCTCGCTCCATCTTTCTCCTTATCCCCTCACCTCTCTCTCTCTCTCTCTCTCCTCACCTCTCTCCCTCTCTCTCTCTCTCTCTCTCTTTCTCCTCACCTCTCTCTCTCTCTCTCCTCACCTCTCTCTCTCTCTCTTTCTCCTCACCTCTCTCTCTCTCTCTATCTCTCTCTCTCTCTCTCTCTCTCTCTCTCTCTCTCTCTTTCTCCCCCCCTCTCTCTCTCTCTCTCTCTCTCTCTTTCTCCTCACCTCTCTCTCTCTCTCTCTCTCTCTCTCACCTCTCTCTCTCTCTCTCTCTCTCTCTCTCTCTCCTCACCTCTCTCTCTATCTCTCTCTCTCTTTCTCCTCACCTCTCTCTCTCTCTCTCTCTTTCTCCTCACCTCTCTCTCTCTCTCTCTCTCTCTCTCTATCTCCCCTCACCTCTCCTCACCTCTCTCTCTCTCTCTCTCTTTCCCCTCACCTCTCTCTCTCTCTCTCTCTCTCTTTCTCCTCACCTCTCTCTCTCTTTCTCCTCACCCCTCTCTCTCTCTCTCTCTCTCTCTCTCTCTCTCTCTCTCTCTCTCTCTCATCACCTCTCTCGCTCTCTCTCTCTTTCTCCTCACCTCTCTCTCTCTCTCTCTTTCTCTTTCTCCTCACCTCTCTCTCTCTCTCTCTCTCTCTCTCTCTCTCTCTCTCTCTCTCTCTCTGCTTCGTCTCAGGAGTTGCCTTCCTCGTCTCCTCGCCCCACTCTCTCCCTCCTCGTCTCCTCGCCCCACTCTCTCTCCCTCCTCGTCTCCTCGCCCCACTCTCTCTCCCTCCTCGTCTCCTCGCCCCACTCTCTCTCCCTCCTCGTCTCCTCGCCCCACTCTCTCTCCCTCCTCGTCTCCTCGCCCCACTCTCTCTCCCTCCTCGTCTCCTCGCCCCACTCTCTCTCCCTCCTCGTCTCCTCGCCCCACTCTCTCTCCCTCCTCGTCTCCTCGCCCCACTCTCTCTCCCTACTCGTCACCTCGCCCCACTCTCTCTCCCTCGTCTCCTCGCCCCACTCTCTCTCCCTCCTCGTCTCCTCGCCCCACTCTCTCTCCCTCCTCGTCTCCTCGCCCCACTCTCTCTCCCTCCTCGTCTCCTCGCCCCACTCTCTCTCCCTCCTCGTCTCCTCGCCCCGCTCTCTCTCCCTCCTCGTCTCCTCGCCCCACTCTCTCTCCCTCCTCGTCTCCTCGCCCCGCTCTCTCCCCTTGTCTCCTCGCCCCGCTCTCTCCCTCCTCGTCTCCTTGCCCTGCTCTCTCTCCCTCCTCGTCTCCTCGCCCTGCTCTCTCTCCCTCCTCGTCTCCTCGCCCTGCTCTCTCTCCCTCCTCGTCTCCTTGCCCTGCTCTCTCTCCCTCCTCATCTCCTCGCCCAGCTCTCTCTCCCTCCTCGTCTCCTTGCCCAGCTCTCTCTCCCTCCTCGTCTCCTCGCCCTGCTCTCTCTCCTTCCTCGTCTCCTCGCCCTGCTCTCTCTCCTTCCTCGTCTCCTCGCCCTGCTCTCTCTCCCTCCTCGTCTCCTCGCCCTGCTCTCTCTCCCTCCTAGTCTCCTCGCCCTGCTCTCTCTCCCTCCTCGTCTCCTCTCCCCTGCTCTCTCCCTCTCTCGTCTCCTTACCTCACTCTCTCTCTCCCCTGTCTCCTCGCCCTGCTCTCTCGTCTCCTTGTCCCTCATTGTGTTGCCCTTCTTGTCATCTTGCCCCTTTCTATTGTCTTTTTGCCCTTTACATCTCCTTGTCTCCTGGCCCATCTTCGTATCCTTGCCTCATCTTCTCGCTTGTCGTCTCCTGACCCCTCTCTCATCTCATTGCCCTTTTCATCTGGCCCCTCTCTCTTCTTGGCTTACTGGATGAATGGTTTAATATAGTGTAGGTATAGTTAAGTTTGGGAGACAAGATGTTTTTTATAGCCATAAACTGACAGACAGGGGATTTTCTGCTGGTTCAGGCAATGCATTCCAGATTTTAGGGTCCTTTATGTGCATTGTATTTTTGCATATGGTGAGACGGACATGAGGGATATCGAAGAGAATTTTGTGCCTTGTGTTGTGTGTGTGTGTTCTGTTGTTGCTATCAAGAAGTTTGAGAGGAGGGTTTATACTGGAGTTTAATTTTCTATAGATATACAGCAAGCACAATAATATGGGTGCATATTTCGAATATTAGGCAAGTTCAAACTCTTGAAGAGCAGTGGGGCGTGCTGTCTGGTGCAGGAGTTGATCATCCACACCACAGCGTTTTGTTGCAGTATTAATGGTTTAAGGCGATTGGTCATGGTAGATAACCAAGCACAAATACCATAAGTGAGGTAAGAGTAGATTAGAGAATGGTATAGTTTAAGAAGTGTCATTTGGGGTACAGAGTATCTTGGAGAGGATGCCTACTGTTTTAGATACAGTGGTACCTCAGGATATGAACAGCTCAAAAAGCAAACAATTATGTAAGTGTATTTATGTAAGTGCTTTTGAAAGTATTTTGGGGGGATCTGAAATGGATTAATCTAATTTACACTATTCCTTATGGGATCAAATTCGTTAGGTATCAGCACTCAAACAGCCTTCTGGAATGAAATAAGTTTGTATCCTGAGGTACCACTGTACTTTCTTGGCTATATGTTGGATGTGGATCTGAAATTTAAGGTTGCAGTCAGGGTGTAGCCCTAAAAAATTTACCCTCAAGTGTACTGTAATGGGGAACCATTAATCAATATATTACATTACACATTTAAAGCTGTTTCCAAACAGCATGAAGCAGGTTTTGTCTATAATGAGAGCGAGTTTGTTCATCATCCACTTAGATATTCCTAGTAACTCGTCATTAACAGTGTCACGAAGAATAGTCGGGTTTGAGTGGGAAAAGGCATAAGCAGTGTCGTCTGCGAATAGAACTGGTTTAAGGACACGAGATGTGTTGGGGAGGTCGTTGATGTAAATGAGAGAGAGCATAGGGCATAGGACATTGCCCTGTGGCACTCCGACTAAAACCTGAGGATACACCATTTGTGTAGGCATACTGGTGTCTACTGCTAAGATAAGATTTCAAGTATTCAAGGGTATGTCCTCTGACCCTGTAATAAAAACCTTCTCATCCTGTCTCATCTCTTATCTTGCCCTTATCTTCTCGCACCACCCCACTCTTCTCATCTAGTCTCCCCGCCCCACTCTTCTCATCTAGTCTCCCCGCCCCACTCTTCTCATCTAGTCTCCCCGCCCCACTCTTCTCATCTAGTCTCCCCGCCCCACTCTTCTCATCTAGTCTCCCTGCCCCACTCTTCTCATCTAGTCTCCCTGCTCCTCTCTCTTCATCGAGTCTCCTCGCCCATCACAGTCTCTCCTCGCCCCTCATAGTCTCTCCTTGCCCCTCATCGAGTCACCTCGCCCCTCATCGAGTCTCCTCGCCCCTCATTGAATCTCCTCGCCCTCTCTCCTCATCGAGTCTCCTTGCCCCTCTCTTTTCATCGAGTCTCCTTGCCCCTCTCTCCTCATCGAGTTTCCTCGCCCCTCTCTCATTGAGTCTTCTCACCCCTCTCTCCTCATCGAGCCTCCTCGCCCCTCTCCTCATCTAGCTTCCTAGCACCCTCTCTCATCGAGTTTCCTCGCCCCTCCCTCCTCGAGTTTCCTCACCCCCCTCTCCGAGTCTCCTCGCCCCCTGCCATTGAGTTTTCTCGCCCCTCTCCTCATCAAGTCTCCTCGCCCTTCTCTCGAGTCTCCTTGCCCCTCTCTCAAGTCTCCTCGCCCCTCTCTCAAGTCTCCTCGCCCCCTCTCCTCATCGAGTCTCCTCGCCCCTCTCCTCATCGAGTCTCCTCGCCCCTCTCCTCGAGTCTCCTCGCCCCTCTCTCCTCATCGAGCCTCCTCGCCCCTCTCTCCTCATCGAGCCTCCTCGCCCCTCTCTCCTCATCGAGCCTCCTCGCCCCTCTCTCCTCATCGAGCCTCCTCGCCCCTCTCCTCATCGAGCCTCCTCGCCCCTCTCTCCTCATCGAGCCTCCTCGAGTCCCCTCTCTCCTCATCGAGCCTCCTCGCCCCTCTCTCCTCATCGAGCCTCCTCGCCCCTCTCTCCTCATCGAGCCTCCTCGCCCCTCTCTCCTCATCGAGCCTCCTCGCCCCTCTCTCCTCATCGAGCCTCCTCGCCCCTCTCTCCTCATCGAGCCTCCTCGCCCCTCTCTCCTCATCGAGCCTCCTCGCCCCTCTCTCCTCATCGAGCCTCCTCGCCCCTCTCTCCTCATCGAGCCTCCTCGCCCCTCTCTCCTCATCGAGCCTCCCCGCCCCTCTCTCCTCATCTAGCCTCCCCGCCCCTCTCTCCTCATCGAGCCTCCCCGCCCCTCTCTCCTCATCGAGCCTCCCCGCCCCTCTCTCCTCATCGAGCCTCCCCGCCCCTCTCTCCTCATCGAGCCTCCTCGCCCCTCTCTCCTCATCGAGCCTCCTCGCCCCTCTCTCCTCATCGAGCCTCCTCGCCCCTCTCTCCTCATCGAGCCTCCTCGCCCCTCTCTCCTCATCGAGCCTCCTCGCCCCTCTCTCCTCATCGAGCCTCCTCGCCCCTCTCTCCTCATCGAGCCTCCTCGCCCCTCTCTCCTCATCGAGCCTCCTCGCCCCTCTCTCCTCATCGAGTCTCCTCGCCCCTCTCTCCTCATCGAGTCTCCTCGCCCCTCTCTCCTCATCGAGTCTCCTCGCCCCTCTCTCCTCATCGAGTCTCCTCGCCCCTCTCTCCTCATCGAGTCTCCTCGCCCCTCTCTCCTCATCGAGTCTCCTCGCCCCTCTCTCCTCATCGAGTCTCCTCGCCCCTCTCTCCTCATCGAGTCTCCTCGCCCTCTCTCTCCTCATCGAGTCTCCTCGCCCCTCTCTCCTCATCGAGTCTCCTCGCCCCTCTCTCCTCATCGAGTCTCCTCGCCCCTCTCTCCTCATCGAGTCTCCTCGCCCCTCTCTCCTCATCGAGTCTCCTCGCCCCTCTCTCCTCATCGAGTCTCCTCGCCCCTCTCTCCTCATCGAGTCTCCTCGCCCCTCTCTCCTCATCGAGTCTCCTCGCCCCTCTCTCCTCATCGAGTCTCCTCGCCCCTCTCTCCTCATCGAGTCTCCTCGCCCCTCTCTCCTCATCGAGTCTCCTCGCCCCTCTCTCCTCATCGAGTCTCCTCGCCCCTCTCTCCTCATCGAGTCTCCTCGCCCCTCTCTCCTCATCGAGTCTCCTCGCCCCTCTCTCCTCATCGAGTCTCCTCGCCCCTCTCTCCTCATCGAGTCTCCTCGCCCCTCTCTCATCGAGTCTCCTCGCCCCTCCTCACCGAGTCTCCTCGCCCCTCTCTCCTCATCGAGTCTCCTCGCCCCTCTCTCCTCATCGAGTCTCCTCGCCCCTCTCTCCTCATCGAGTCTCCTCGCCCCTCTCTCCTCATCGAGCCTCCTCGCCCCTCTCTCCTCATCGAGCCTCCTCGCCCCTCTCTCCTCATCGAGCCTCCTCGCCCCTCTCTCCTCATCGAGCCTCCTCGCCCCTCTCTCCTCGAGCCTCCTCGCCCCTCTCTCCTCATCGAGCCTCCTCGCCCCTCTCATCGAGTCTTCTCACCCCTCTCATCGAGTCTCCTCACCCCTCTCTCATCGAGTCTCCTCGCCCCCTCTCTCCTCATCGAGTCTCCTCGCCCCCTCTCTCCTCATCGAGTCTCCTCGATCGAGTCTCCTCGCCCCCTCTCTCCTAGAGTCATCGAGTCCTCGCTCTCTCCTCATCGAGTCTCCTCCTCTCTCCTCATCGAGTCTCCTCGCCCCTCTCTCCTCATCGAGTCTCCTCGCCCCTCTCTCCTCATCGAGTCTCCTCGCCCCTCTCTCCTCATCGAGTCTCCTCGCCCCCTCTCTCTTCGAGTCTCCTCGCCCCCTCTCTCTTCATCGAGTCTCCTCACCCCCTCCTCATCGAGTCTCCTCGCCCCCTCTCTCCTCATCGAGTCTCCTCGCCCCTCTCTCCTCATCGAGTCTCCTCGCCCCCTCTCTCCTCATCGAGTCTCCTCGCCCCCTCTCTCCTCATCGAGTCTCCTCGCCCCATCTCTCCTCATCGAGTCTCCTCGCCCCATCTCTCCTCATCGAGTCTCCTCGCCCCATCTCTCCTCATCGAGTCTCCTCGCCCTCTCTCTCCTCATCGAGTCTCCTCGCCCTCTCTCCTCATCGAGTCTCCTCGCCCCCCCTCTCCTCATCGACTCTCCTCGCCCCATCTCTCATCGACTCTCCTCGCCCCCTCTCCTCATCGAGTCTCCTCGCCCCTCTCTCCTCATCGAGTCTCCTCGCCCCTCTCTCCTCATCGAGTCTCCTCGCCCCTCTCTCCTCATCGAGTCTCCTCGCCCCTCTCTCCTCATCGAGTCTCCTCGCCCCTCTCTCCGCATCGAGTCTCCCCTCATCTAGTCTCCTCGCCCCTCTCTCCTCATCGACTCTCCTCGCCCCTCTCTCCTCATCGAGTCTCCTCGCCCCTCTCTCCTCATCGAGTCTCCTCGCCCCTCTCTCCTCATCGAGTCTCCTCGCCCCTCTCTCCTCATCGAGTCTCCTCGCCCCTCTCTCCTCATCGAGTCTCCTCGCCCCTCTCTCCTCAGTCTCCTCGTCTCCTCGCCCCTCTCTCCTCATCGAGTCTCCTCGCCCCTCTCTCCTCATCGAGTCTCCTCGCCCCTCTCTCCTCATCGAGTCTCCTCGCCCCTCTCTCCTCATCGAGTCTCCTCGCCCCTCTCTCCTCATCGAGTCTCCTCGCCCCTCTCTCCTCATCGAGTCTCCTCGCCCCTCTCTCCTCATCGAGTCTCCTCGCCCCTCTCTCCTCATCGAGTCTCCTCGCCCCCTCTCTCCTCATCGAGTTTCCTCGCCCCCTCATCGAGTCTCCTCGCCCGTCTCTTCTCATCCTGTCTCCTCACCCCTCTCTGCTCATCTCACCACTCTTTTCCCTTCAATCACTTTCTCTCAATGCATGCATGCACGCACTTGCGTGCGCGCGCGCACAGTAAAGAGGCTGGGTCAGGAGCTATGACTCGACCCCTGCAACCATAATTAGGCGAGAGCACGCGCGCACGCACACAGGAGCTCGGACTCGAGCCCTGCAACCTCAACTAGGTGAGTACACACACACACACACACACACACACACACTCACACTCTCACACTCACTCACACACACACACACACACACACACACACACACACACACACACACACACACACACACACTCACACACTCACACACTCACACACTCACACTCACACACTCACACTCACACACTCACACTCACACACTCACACTCACACACTCACACTCACACACTCACACACTCTCACACTCTCACACTCTCACACTCTCACACTCTCACACTCACACACTCACACACTCTCACACTCACACACTCTCACACTCACACACTCTCACACTCACACACTCTCACACTCACACACTCTCACACTCACACTCACACACTCACACTCACACACTCACACTCACACACTCACACACTCACACACTCACACACTCACACACTCACACACTCACACACACACACACACACACACACACTCACACACTCACACACTCACTCACACACTCACACACTCACACACTCACACACTCTCACACTCTCACACTCTCACACTCTCACACTCACACTCACACACTCACCTCTCTCTCTTGTCGATTCCCCGGTATTCTCCCGGCCCGGGCCTTTTCCAAGGGGTGGCCAGGCCTTGGCTCCCTGTCTATTGAGTGTCTTGAGACTTAAGTCTGCCATGGGAGGCTCTCTCTCTCACACACACACACACACACACACACACACACACTCACACTCATTCTTTGTCTCTCGCTCTCTCACACTCACTCTCACACACACACACACACACACACACACACACACACACACACACACACACACACACACACACACACACACACACACACACACACACACTCATACTCACACACACTCTCACACTCATGCACTCACACTCTCACACTCACTCACACACACACTCTCTCTTACTCACACACTCTCTCTTACTCACACACTCTTACTCTCTCACACACTCTTACTCTCTCTCTCTCTCACTCTTTCTCTCTCACTCTTACTCTCTCTCTCACACTCTTACTCTCTCTCTCTTACTCTCTCTCTCTCACACTCTTACTCTCTCTCTCTCTCTCTCTCACACTCTTACTCTCTCTCTCTCACTCTTACTCTCTCTCTCACACTCTTACTCTCTCTCTCACACTCTTACTCTCTCTCTCTCACTCTTACTCTCTCTCTCTCACACTCTTACTCTCTCTCACACACACACACACACACACACACACACACACACACACACACACACACACACTCACACTCACACACTCACACTCACACACTCACACTCACACACTCACACTCACACACACACACTCACACTCACACACTCACACTCACACACTCACACTCACACTCACACACTCACACACTCACACTCACACACTCACACTCACACACTCACACTCACACACTCACACTCACACACTCACACACTCACACACTCACACACTCACACACTCACACACTCACACACTCACACTCACACACTCACACTCACACACTCACACTCACACACTCACACTCACACACTCACACACTCACACACTCACACACTCACACTCACACACTCACACACTCACACTCACACTCACACACACACACACACACTCACACACACTCACACTCTTACTCTCACACGAATCGTTCAGGACCCTGTACACCGTGTACGTTAGGCCCATATTGGAGTATGCGGCACCAGTTTGGAACCCACACCTAGCCAAGCATGTAAAGAAACTAGAGAAAGTGCAAAGGTTTGCAACAAGACTAGTCCCAGAGCTAAGAGGTATGTCCTATGAGGAGAGGTTAAGGGAAATCAACCTGACGACACTGGAGGACAGGAGAGATAGGGGGGACATGATAACGACTTACAAAATACTGAGAGGAATTGACAAGGTGGACAAAGACAGGATGTTCCAGAGACTGGACACAGTAACAAGGGGACACAGTTGGAAGTTGAAGACACAGATGAATCAAAGGGATGTTAGGAAGTATTTCTTCAGCCACAGAGTAGTCAGGAAGTGGAATAGTTTGGGAAGCGATGTAGTGGAGTCAGGATCCATACATAGCTTTAAGCAGAGGTACGATAAAGCTCACGGTTCAGGGGGAGTGACCTAGTAGCGACCAGTGAAGAGGCGGGGCCAGGAGCTTGGACTCGACCCCTGCAACCTCAACTAGGTGAGTACAACTAGGTGAGTGTACACACACACTCTTACTCTCACACACACACACACACACACACACACCCACCCTTACTCTCTCACACATCCTTACTCTCTCACACACCCTTACTCTCTCACACACCCTTACTCTCTCACACACCCTTACTCTCACACACACCCTTACTCTCACACACACCCTTACTCTCACACACCCTTACTCTCACACACCCTTACTCTCACACACCCTTACTCTCACACACTCTTACTCTCTCACACTCTCTCATTCTCACACACTCTCATTCTCACTCTCTCTCTCTCTCTCTCTCACACACACACACACACACACACACACACACACACACACACACACACACACACACACACACACACACACACACACACACACACACACACACACACACAGTTTGGAACCCACACCGGGTCAAGCACGTTAAGAAATTAGAGAAAGTGCAAAGGTTTGTGACAAGGTTAGTTCCAGAGCTAAGGGGAATGTTCTACGAAGAAAGGTTAAGGGAAATCGGCCTGACGACATTGCATGGAATAGACAAGGTGGACAGAGACAAGATGTTCCAGAAAGGGGACACAGAAACAAGGGGTCACTCTTGGAAGTTGAAGACACTGATGAGCCACAGGGTTGTTAAGGAGGTATTTCTTCAGTCAGAGTGGTCAGGAAGTGGAACAGTCTGGCAAGTGATGTAGTGGAGGCAGGAACCATACATAGCTTTAAGATGATGTATGATAAAGCTCATGGAACAGGGAGAGAGAGGACCTAGTCGTGTTCAGTGAAGAGGCGGGGCCAGGAGCCGAGTCTCGACCCCTGCAACTACAATTAGGCGAGTACACTTGGTATAACCCAAGGCTCATATCCCATCCTTATTTTAATACACATAATCCTTGGATTTATACATTTACAGTCCCCTCTTTTCTTTCCACTAATGATCATTTAACTTTACTGGTATTCCTTCCTTAGCTTTGATTCTTTCAGATACACCTGACCTAATCCTGTTTACTCCAACACAAACCTGCCTCTGGAATTTTTCCTTGATAGCAGCAACAGAACACACAGGCATAATACAAGACAACTCTCTTGAACATCCCCAGTGTCCATGTGTCCAACTTGACCTATGCAAAAACTCAATGTGCATAGAAGGCCCTAAGAAATGGAATTCATTGTCCGAATCAATGAAAGGTCCTATGTCTGCCAATCAATTTAGAGCTACTGTTAGAAAGCACCTCATCTCTAACATAACTAAACCATCACTGTGATATGCAAAACAACCAGCTCACCCAATTCTATCCCTGTACTTCCAGTCATCCTCAAACTCCGATAAAATTAATTAAGCATCTTGTTCCATCATATCTCCACTGAAATTATCTTCCTGTATCTTCACCATCTCTTTCAATCATTCCAAAAAACTGAAGACTTCGAGACAGTTTGAAACTACTTGTTTAAGAAATCCCACTTAATTGAAGACCACTGAATAAATCTTAAGTATGAATACATACTTAAAATTTTTACTACTGTTCATTCAGTTACCTCTTTTTTATACATTTAAACTCTTACTAAATAACCCAGTCTTTAAGCATTAGGATTAGTCTGTCCAAAATGCACTACATGTTAGTGGCTTTCTTTTGTGCCCAACAATATTTTATTACATGTGAACTACATTACCTGTATACTGCAGAAAAGAAAAATTCATTATTATTAATATTTTCCCACAGAAATTCCCTACCTGCTTAAGTTTTGTTTTGCTTATGCAGGGACATCCAATTTCTTTTCATTCATAACATTCACAATAAATTCTTTCTTATCATTTGTAATATGCCCATGAAAATTCAAACATCAAGTTTTAAAATTTCCTTCTTCAATTCAGTAATTTATATGGAATGGGCTACTAGTCACCTGCTCTGAGATTTTAGTCACCTTTTAACCCTTTGACTGTTTTGGTCGTATATATACGTCTTGCGCTCCACTGTTTTGGACGTATTCATACGCGTAATTCCAGCGGCTTCAAATCAAGCAGGAGAAAGCTGGTAGGCCCAAATGTGAGAATGGGTCTGTGTGGTCAGTGTGCACCACATAAAAAAATCCTGCAGCACGCAGTGCATAATGAGAAAAAAAAAACTGACCTTTTTTTTGGATTAAAACGCTGACTTTGAGGTGTATTTTCACATAGTATTTATCCTTGTATTCTCGTTTTCATGGTCTCGTGTGATAAAATGGAAAACATATTACAGAATAGAGAAGATTTTGATTAGTTTCATGATGAAAACGACCTTGAAATTGAGCTCAAAGTAGCGGAAATGTTTGATTTTTACCAATGTTCAGGAGTAAGCAAATCACGCCACACGTCCAATACATGTCAACTGGGGAGTCTAATATTCTTTCACTAGTGTACTGATATTATTTATACCATTTTTACAATAATGCAGTAGTCTGCATAACAGTAAATTTTGTATTTTTTGTACGAATAAAAAATCAAAATAGAAAGCAATGGTAATATAAGAGACGTGAGGGCCTAGAGACGTGACTAATGAACAGAGGATATGTTATTTTAGTGCCAAGAATATCTACATTATTTATTCTAGACCCTATTTTGAAACTGGCATCTTTTTTAATTTGCATGAAATTGGCCAAATTGCCAATTTCTGACCACTTTATTGGGTAGATCAAATCGGTAAAGGGGCAGTTTCTTGTACTCAACTGATAGAAAAAATGGGGTTCTAAAGAAATAGCTATGAGTTTGGTCAACTGGAACAACGGAATTGGCCAAAAACAGGGCTCAAAGTCGACAAAATCGCCGATGCGTACAAGTCGCCAAGACCGCTAACTTCGCGGGAGCGTAATTCCGTGAGTTTTAGACAAAATTTCATATTTTTGGCGTCATTACCATCGGAAAAAGATTCTCCATCATTTCATAAGAAAAAAAAATCCAAAAAATTTTGCGACAGAATGACAGTTTCAGAAAGGGGCTTGCGACAGTCTAAGGGTTAAGACAAGCATGGCTTACAGAGGAAGGATTCTTCTCCAATTACCCATGAAGATTAAGTCAATAATGTAAGACCAAGAACTATTAAAAGTTTTCATTTCACACTCATTTGGCAGGATGGTAGTACCTCCCTGGCTGGTTGCTGTCTACCAACCTACTACCTACGATATACAATACACTATTTATGCCGCATACTATATACAGTGGAACCTCGGTTTTCGTTTGCCCTGGTTTTCATCAAATTCGGTTTTCGACAACTTTTTTTGTCAAAATTTTGTCCCAGTCTTCATTCATCACCTCGGTTTTCTTCGGTTCACCATACTGAACGTGTCCACCTGCCCGTGCCCACACAAAGCATCCCACGTGTTCTGAGTCAGTTTGGTTTTGTTTCTCGTCGAGGGAGTATTACCCTGCGCATTCATCCGAAACATTTCGTAATAAGCCATTGTTTTTTGTGCTTGTTTATTGAGTGCAACTGCTAAATAAGCCACCGTGGGGCCAAAGACAGTTCCAAGTGCCAGCCCTTTGATAAAGACGGTGAGAAATATGATAGAATTCAAGAAAGGACTCGTAGCAAAGTACAAAAGTGGCGTACACGTGGTCAATCTCACCAGGATGTACGGGAAGTCCTCATCAACGATCAGTTCCATCCTGGCGAAGAAAAAAGAAATCAAGGAATCTGATGTTGCGAAAGGGGTAAATGTGCTAACGAAACAGAGATCGCAATCGAACAGAAGGATTTTGAAGGGTTTGAGGCTGACCCTGACAACCCTACACCTGTTGTGGAATCTATTGTGACTTTGGGGAAGTCCACGGGGTTGGATGTGAGTGGTCAGGATGTGGAAGAGTTGGTGGACGACCACAGGGAAGAACTAACCACTGAAGAGCTCTAACACCTTCAACTGGAACAGCAACAGATCGCAGCTGAGGAAATCGCTTCAGAGGAGGAGGAAGAGAGGGTAGTATGCACCTTCTTTGGTGATTAAGGACATTTGTGCAAAGTGGAGTGAGTTACAAAGTTTTGTGGAGAAATATCACCCTAACAAAGCTGTTGCATGCCATGTCTGCAACATGTTCAATAACAATGCCTTGTCCAATTTTAGGCAAATCTTAAAGAGATGCCAGAAACAGACCTCTCTGGACAGATTTTTTGTGCAACAGGGGTCCAGTGCCAGTAAAAGACGAAGATGGGAAGTAACCCTGGACAGGGACTTGATACCAGAAGACCTTATGGAGGGGGATTACCCTTCCAACCAATAATCTCTCCTCATCCCTCTCCCCTCCTCGCATCTTCCATATGCCAACAAGTCTTCAATAAAAGTAAAGTGATATTAAATGTTTATTTATCCATTTCGTTAGTCCTTTATATTTATTTCTCATTGTTTTCCGTATGTAAAACTATAGTTATTCTCTATAAAATGCATTTTTTGTTAATACTTTTGGGTGTCTGGAACGGATAATTGGATTTACATTATTTCTTATGGGAAATAATGCTTCAGTTTTCGTCGAATTCGGTTTTCGTCAGACTTTCTGGAATGAATTAATGACGAAAACTGAGGTTCCACTGTACGTTATTCCCAAAACACTCACCTTCATCTAATCAGACTTACACCTTTTACGATAACAAGGGAGTGTTTTTAAAATCTGTAATGAGATATATATAATTCTTGTTTAGAAACTAATAGCCCTCTAAAAAAATATGGTTCCCAAAACTGTCACGAGGCAACAGCTCTGAGCTAAATGAGGAGTAAAATATTAGCTGAAGCACTGAAAAAAGGATTTTAGCCAATGATCATGCCTTGTGCATACAGCCAATGCTAATGGCCTTCAATTCTAAATTAAAAAAAAATTAAATGAGCAGTTTTTGGATTAACTGCCAATAATTATAATAAATCTGCTTGATAACTATGTATTGAAAAACCTACCCCTTGGACCACCACGCCCCCTTGGACCGGGACCACTACCCATGGGACACTCCCTAGCAAAGTGTCCCATGCGGTTGCATTTGTAGCACTTTGAGCCTGACATGACACCTCAGGCAATGAAGACTCCTCTAAACTCTCCTCCTCACACGCTCCTCCTCCACCCTACTTCTTTTGCAGAATCTGGAAGGTACAATATATTCCATCATACTCTCTGTACACCTTAGTTCATATAAACCAGATTATCTGATAATTCATGAAAAGTTGCATAAAGATAATGTGAGTTAACTGGTAAACTTCAAAAACCAAAACTGAAATATGTAAAACTTTGAAGTAAACCCAATGAAGATCATGATAAAAGTGATAAAAAAAAATCTGGGACCATGGGACACTTGGCAAAAGCAATTCCAAGCAATTCAAAATGTGCAATGAGTATGCCTACAAGGAATGAATATAAACAGTACTTCAAGTAGAAAAAGCACACACCATCTACTGCACTACATCCACTGATCATGACCTCCTAATAAATTGGTATTAACTCATACAGTACTATAGCTTTAACACAGTACAATCCTGATTGAATAGGGTTCAACAAAATTTCCATATTTGTTGTTTTTCTGGAGGTCTTTCTTATCCGGCTACTTTACAATACAGTCTATTTTTCTTGCCGAATAGTCAACTACTGATATAGTGGATGCTCCTAAGTTTGAAGATATTAGAGTAGGATTGTATGGCATACACATGTATATATGGAGAACATGTAGCCTGGTATATTCATAACTTCAGAGTGAGAAACACAAAGCCAACAATCTGTCTGCATTTGGGCACAATATGCTATATGGCAAAACTGAACTGGAAAGAGAAACCCATAGCATATTTTTTTCATTGACGGCATCAGTAAACAAAATTTCAAATCTATGAATACTTAATTCTCAACATTATAAAGCAGGTACACAGCATTTTACCCTCAAGGCCAAAATTCTTTGTTCAGAATATGTACAACTTGCTGCAAGTAAGTGCTTAAACAGGAACACAAGATAAGCCATGTTTGTACTTGGCATAAGAATAAATGATGGTTACTTCACATGTACACATTAGTTTTTGCACAGTACAATAACAAATTAGTAAGAACCAGTCTAGTATCACAGGCATTTCAAGAAAAGCAAATTTAGCAAGGACATGGCTCTTGACAGCTATGTATTGACATGGAACCATGTCTCAACAGCATACTCTTAAAAATTTTTAATAAGCTGGTTCATGAGAGTATCAATTATTAGATGATGAAAAATTCAAGAAACAAACCTGCTGTTATCTAGTTATAATACCGCACCCGAGCATTTCAGCAGAAGATGAATAAAAATAAATCTTTTATGAGGCAAGCACTGCAATACATGTACTCCCACAATGTATTATTCTCTCCATGAATTTTCATTTTTTATTACTGAAGTCAAACACCAATAACCCAAAAGAAATTTTTCCAGTTACGAACAGGTTAAAGTAAAAACATGGGTTCACCACGTGAAATTTTGTTTATATACAGCAACCCTATTTCTATCAGGAATTCATTACATGCAGTAAAAATTCACTCTTGTGATTGGAGAGGGTGGTCGCTGTGTGTTTTAACTTTTATGCTATCACTCAAGTACAGCACCACTTAATATTTAACCAACACTGCATCACATATCACTCAACTAATGTACTGTGTTGAAGGCAATAGTAAGTGAGGGATACTGTTGTCATGTCATACTCCTCGCCCATTAAACCTATCCAGGACACGTGAACCCCTGTCCTCTCCCACCCTTACTTGCACAGGGAATAAAGGAGACAGTGAGTGCCCCAACCACCAGTCCAGGACAAGCCACCCTCCTGGGGTCACATCCAGCCCTCCCCCTGTCCACCCTCTAGGCACTGGCTGGGGCCTCCCTCCACAGCTCCCAGACTACCCACCCACCACCTTGCCTAACC
This sequence comes from Cherax quadricarinatus, assembly GCF_038502225.1. NCBI lineage: Eukaryota > Metazoa > Arthropoda > Malacostraca > Decapoda > Parastacidae > Cherax > Cherax quadricarinatus. The sequence goes on along the minus strand of NC_091322.1, from coordinate 33,339,546 downwards.
AACAACCCTCCTCTCCTTCCCAACGAGCCAACAGCTTACATTCTTGAGCAGTTTTTTCCAGAAAACCGAGACCTTCATACATGCATGAAACATTCATAGAACATGAATGCATTTGGTAAAAAAAAAAATACTGGTGTGTGAGCAAAAATTGGTGGAATAGACAGTCTGGGAATGCATCATTATCAATTACATGTACATGTTTTAATGGGTTTGATTTACGTGCCATCACCCAGGAACACATCTACCACAAAAGTGAGGGACAGAAGTGCAACATAGCAACTGCATATGAGGAGCTGGTTGTCCATTATGCTATCAGAGATAAAGCAAAGAAAGTTACAGGAATTGATGCCTCAAAACTAATTAAGGTTTTTGATGTCCCTCTCATTGGTTTTCACAATGCAGAACCTTAAAAATTAACTTATCAGATCAGGACGAGGCAGATATCATTGAGGAGGAAATTAATATGCACTGAGAAGGAAATGAATATGAAAAGTGTTCTCAATGTTTTGCCAGGATGTACAAGCTGCTTTTTTATACTTAGCTTCGTAAAAGATAGTCTCGCTAATCCAGTCATCAATAATTCTTTTCTATGTATAACAATTCAAAAAACATTATGAATTTAATCCAAAGGTCAACTTCTGCTGCACCATTCCTCCAAGAAAAAGGTACGTATTTACAATTTATTTACAATTTGGAATTCAAATGTAATACGATGGAATTCACACAGATGATACAAATCAGTTCCGAAAGGATCTGAGAATGTCAACAAAGCTAGATTAGCCAAATGGTAGGGAGAATAAAAGCAAGAAGTTATTAGTAATGGAAATCACAGAACTGAAAGAGTGTGTGACAGTTCTTTTCTCATTTAAAGAAGAAATGGAACAAATAGAAGAAAATGGTCACCTTCATAATTATTGGTCTACAGCAATCCATACAGCAGTTAGTAGATTCTGACTTTTCCCTGCTATGAAACTTTGGCAAAATTTTTGGAGATGACTGGCATAACACCAACACCTTTTTTTTTATTATTCTCACTTCAAGTTCAATTGGTTCCATCAGAATAAGAAAAAAAAAAAAAAAAGAGAATATGTGCTTCAAGAGATCAGGCACCTTCTTGCAAGCAAATCTGAGAATATGGAAACAGGGTGTGAAATGATCCAAAATGATGGATCACCAAGTCTAGGCCAAATCTACCCAAGAGACTACACCTTTTTTCATTACTGCCCTCTTCAGTTGACGGCAAAATCACCCACTGATGAACTAGAATGAATTTTGAAAACACGTACAGCGTACGAGGATTGTGCTGCATTTGACGTAGATCCCCTGGCCTGTTGGAGGGAATCTCCTCCAAAGATGCTCCCTCTGAAGAAACACACAAGAGAAATGATGAGTTGCATAACCACTTCAGCACTGCCAGCGAAAGTATTTAGCACAAAAGGAAATTTTCTCATTTGCAGTAGGATCTTACTAAAGGCTGCATCTTCCCCAAACATTTGATTAGGGGAAACTGAGAAATTTACGAGTAGTGTCCATGCTCGAATGTTAATGAACTAATATGTGAAAATGGATGTAACTTTTTAAAGTTGATGTGCACCATTAAGTCAATATCATTTTTATGCTCATTTGCAACCTTCTGCAACAATTCTGCTAATTTTGTTTGGTTTCAAAGTGCAGTTTTCTTGTTTAAATTGCACCGAATGAAAAAAATATTAAACAATATGTCTTAGATCTAACACAGTAAGGTACATTATGCAAAACAAAGTTTATTTAGTTATCTACAATCTCAGTGGATCTATGGCGGATTTAGCTAACAAATATTATGCAAATGTTCTGTATTTGTCTGGATCTGACTGAAAATGTAACTACTGTAATGGTATTCTTGTGTATTGTTGAAGTGCTTACACTTAAATACAACATGTGAAGTAAAATATTTACTTATTATGTATTTCAAAGATTTAACAATGTTGATGAAGTACGTAATTTTAATTTTAACTGAAAATCTGGAAGATTAATTGAAACTGTAATTATAAATGAATTTAAATCATATAATTTCTCAAAGCCTGTTGACTAGCAACATGTGCACTTCATTTGGACACCATGATTAACATCCAGAGACAAGACGGGGTAATGAAAAGCAATCAGCACTAAGAGACAGCTGTGCAGTATGCACACAAACTGATCCACATGAAAGGCTGTTTGTTTACACCCCCACACCCTTCCTGACACTACCAACAAACTATTAGCTAGCTATATTCAAGAAAGAACCTAAGTTCCTTTAGTCAGATCCTCATCAGCCAGGATATGGTACCCATATTGGACTGTGTGGCCAGTACCAACAGCCTGATTCAGGCTGTCAACCAGGTGACTTGGCCTGGGATTGGACTGTAGGGGCAGTGACCACTGGTATTGTCTTCAGGTAAACTACATGTACAGGTTTCCTTTGCTTTAAGCAGTTTCGCTTTATGCAAAATGGTTCAACTTCGGTGACACTATTTCTACCAATAGTTCACTATACTGGGTACAAGTACACTCATTCAAACCCAGCAGCACTATTTTTTTTAACCATATCTCAGTATACTAAGATAATCTGAAGTCTTCCCACTATTGTTAAACAAATGCTTCCTTAAATAAGTACAAAGGAGCACAGCAGTAGGCCTACTAGCCTATGCTATACAAGTCCAACTCTCACCCAAACATTCCCAGTTTTGTTTTGTTTTTGTTTTTTTTTTTACCAAATTCATAAGCATTGGAGATAGTTTTATTTTGGCAAATTTACAAAACAAAAAAAATATGAAAACCAAATGTGCAAAGGAAATAACGTGAATGGTGACAAGAGTAAAATCAGGAAATACTAAAGCACAGTACTCCCCCACTTCTCTTTCTCATATCTGACAGAAATAAACAATAGCACTGTATCATCCTTTGGTAACGATACTAGAATTTGCAGGAAAGTAGCAGTCAAAGAAGACAGAGTGAGCTTCCAAGCCGATATCAACCAAGTCTTCCAGTGGGCTACTGACAACACTATGTTCAATGAAGACAAAATTCAGTTACTGTACTATGTATGGAAGGACTGAGGAAATAAAAAAACAAGATCAAATTACAAGACAAACTTAAAATCACTCAATAGAGTACAAGTCTAATGTAAGAGATGAGGGACTGATAATGTCAGAAGACCTCAAGTACATGTACAACAATGTCATTGTCACATCCACAAAGAAAATGGTAGGTTGGGTAACTAGAAATTAAAAATAAACACACACACACACACACACACACACGTCAATGATGACACTCAAGGCACTTATTCTCTGTAGGCTGGAATACTGCTGTGTAATGACAGCCCCCTGTAAAACAGGAAAAACTGCATTATTAAAAAATGTATTGAGAACCTTCACAGCCCATATACGTACTCAAGTCAAGCAGTCCATCAAACTGTACTCCTTAGAATGCAGGCAAGGAAGAGGCAAGATAAATCTACATTTGAAAGATTCTGGAGGGATTGGTCCCAAATATGTACACCTAAACCACTACATATGAACACACAAGGCCTGGCAGATGGTGCAGATACCTCCAGTGAAAAGCACAGGAGCAAGATGAGCAAAGAAAACCTCATTAAGTGAAAAGGGACCACAACTCAACACCTTTGCTTCATGGATATGCAGATACCAACAGACCCCTGGGTGTCTTCAAGAGGGAATGGGACAAATTTCTCAAGTTGGTTCTTGACCAACCAGGATGTGGTGCATACATCTGACTGCAGGTGATGGGTACCAACAGCCTGATTAATTAGGCCAGCAACCAGGAGGCCTGGTGTGGGTCAGGGTTGAGGGGGCAGTGACCCCCAGAAGCAACTACAGATAACCTACAGATACCCCAACCAAATCCAGACTAATAATAAATGAACCAGCAACAAAATGCTGGATCACTGGCTCAGTGCATTATGTGATTGTAAACCTAAAGGTATTATAATGGATAATATCTTTATAAATAACAGTTTACACAATGAATAAATATTTCCTGTGGTGTGGACATCATTATTTTTTTTATTTATGGTATGAAACACAGATAGGGTTCTAGCCTGAGAAGTGAATATAACCCTTAAATACAGTTCAATTTATGCATATCTATCACATAACACAATAGTTTATTTGTTGCCAGGTAGTTTAATTCTTGGATCAGAGTACTGTAGTTAACAAAATATTTAGCGGACGACTTTTCAAGGGAGTATGAGTAAACAAAAATTATTTCTTTGATTCTTTAATGTTAGATATGACAGTGTGAAAAGCAAGCTAAAGAATAAAATAATAAAAATAACCCTAACAAAATCACTAAGTGCTTGCTAACACATGCACAAAAAAAAAAAAGCAAAAATGGGGCTAGATCAAGATTCAGGAAAAGAAAATTCATAGACAAGCAAAAACAATACTAAATATCCAAATGAAAAAATAAACATTGATAAAAGAACAAAACAGTGTGATTTGAGATATGATAAACCAGACAATAGGCAATAAGAGCATGGAGATAAGATAGGAATGCTGAGAATGGAAACTAGACACATTTATCTCAAAGATTGATGAGAGCTATGCAGATGCAGTTGAAAGGAAGGAAAGAACCTAGAAAGCAAGTAGATGAGGTAAAAGAAAAAACAACCATAGTTAACACGTAGAGATCAAAAAGACATTGCAAATATAGGTACAACATCGATTTTCTGCCTAAGATGGTCCAGCACCTTTTCTTTGGTTCAGACAAAATTATGAAGACAGCCATGGATAGCACTGTGTGCAGCACAAATTCACTTGAATTGTTTACACTGTAGTTGTTGGTGATCCCTTGATTTTGTGGAATTCTTAGCATATTTTGCTAGCATTTAACCATAGCTATGGCTTCTAAAAAATGTGTCAGTGGTGTCAAACAAACACCATTTCATATTTACACAAAGTACGAAAATAGCTGGACAGTGGTGATTTTGTATCACATGTATGTACTGATTTGCCAAATGTTTATGATAAAAAGAAGCAAAAGTATTAAATACAGCCTCTCCTCGCTTAAGAACAGAGTTCTGTTCCTAAGATCACTTCGGTACGAATTCGTCACTAAGTGAGGAGCATACTGTAATAGTGGGTTTGTGTCAAGCCATCTTTGATATTGTTTTAATGTCACCTTTGCACCATTTATAACATTTCTAATGTATTTTAAATGTTTATACAGTAGTGTACTGTGTATTATAATAAACAGAATACAGGAAATGAACTAATGTACAGGTCTCCCTCAACATTCGCGAGGGTTAGGGGATCAAGAGCCTCGCGAATGTTGAAAAACCGTGAATGTTTGGTGCCCCAATATATTGCAGGGAAATATATTACAATACTGCTTCCTTAACTTGTTGAACCATGAATAATCATAAAATACATGAAAACGTTGTAAATTGTACTAAATATATACATGTTATGCTTTAATAACGTATGTTATTTAATAACATGTATGTTATTAAATACCACAGACTCCACCACTGCGAGTCGCTACGAGACCCTCCCTCCGACCCCCGCAACTGGCAGCCAGCCCTCCCACCACTCAGTGTGGTGAGTGTTTTGTTTGTTCATTATTTGCTATTAAACTACAGAATAAATAATGTAAACCCATTCATGACTGCATATTGGAATGGCTATTAGGAAAGGTATTAAGACGGTGATATCATGAGTTTACTATTGAACACAGCAAAGAATTGAACATTTCTGCTATTGCCAACAACAAAAACAACAACAACAACAACACGATATAATTGAAGAAGGAAATTATACAAAAAAACGAGGGAGTGGTTGACACATCGTCAGTGTGACTGTTTATGCTGGAGTGAACATTAGTCTCCCTGCTCTTTCAAACATTTCACAATAATTCAGCGGCTGAGGCAGTGGTATTTAGTAACACATATGTTATAAATAATAATAGTACATGTTATTAATAACATGTATTATTATTAACATGTATGTTATTAAATACCATTGCCTCAATCACTGCCTCTACCACTCCAGTCACACTCAATCTACAAGCACCAAACACAATGAATTATTGTGAAATGTTTGGAAGAGCAGGGAGACTAATGTTCACTCCAGCATAAACAAAGTCACACGGACGATGTGTCAACCACTCCCTCGTATTTTTGTACAATTTCCTTCTTTAATTATATCATATTTATTATTATTATTATTATTATTATTATTACTATTGTTATTATTAGCTGTAGCAGAAATGTTTAATTCTTTGCAGTGTTCAAGAGTAAACACATGATGTCACTGTCTAATACCTGTCCGAATAGCCATTCCAATATGCAGTCATGAATGGGTTTACATTATTTATACTGTAGTTTAATAGCTAAAATAGTAAGAATAATCACTAAATCCCATCCCTGGCAACACCCCCCCCCCACTCTTCATAGATCTAAACTTACTCCCTGTTCAGTACATCCACACTTACTACTGTGCAATCTACATCTACAGGACCTTAAATTCCAATATTAACCTTGACCTAAAATGCTTTCTTGATTGTTGTGACAGAACCTACAGGCACAACACCAGACACAAACATCTCTATGACATTCCCCGTGTCTGACTAAACCTTTACAAAAATTCAATGTATGTCAAAGGCCCTAAAATCTGGAACACCCTACCTGAAAATTCCAAAACTGCAGACACATTCATCACCTTCAAAACTACCATCAGAAAACATCTTATCTCCCTGATACACCCTGTCAACTAATAATACGAATACCACCTGGTGGTTCACACTTACACTCACTCACCCATTTGACCATAAACAGAAATATCAATCTCAATCTCAAAATAATGAATCTTAACTAGTCAAAAGTTGGCCTGTGATACTCCAATACTGAAACTATGTATAGTGCCAAAACAAAAGCATTCACATTGCTAAACTCACAACTAGTATTTAGTCACTTAGCCATAATACCAACTTATCTCATAATTCTGTAACATTTTAAACCTAAGATTTAATATAAGTCTGCCCGAAATGCCTAGCCATGCTAGGCGTTCTAGTGGTACACTCTGTAATTATTATTTTACTACATGTAAACCACACAATAACCAAATTCTGTAAACTCAGCATTGTAATACTTATAGAGAATAAAGTCTGAATTGAATTGAATTGAATTGAATAATGAACAAACAAAACACTCACCACACTGAGTGGTGGGAGGGGTGGCTGCTAGTTGCGGGGGTCGGAGGGAGGGTAGTAGGGACTCGCAGGTGGCGGGAAACTTAAATATGATTTGGCGGCTGGGAATTTGGTGGCTGGGAATTTGGCGGTTGGGAATTCGCGAATGTGTGAAGCCCGTGAAAGTTGAAAACATGAATGCTGAAGGAGACCTGTACATTATTTAGGTACTCATACTGGTCAAAGAGCCAGTCGCAAGTCCAAATCGTCGCTAAATGAGTACATTGCTGAGGAGAGCTGTACCGAAGTTATATACAGTGATTCCAAGACGTAAATGAGCATTAACCCTTTCAGGGTTTCGTTCGGCTGTACTAGTACGGCTTACGCGCCAGGGTCCATGAAGTACTAGTACGTACTCGTAAATTCTAGCGCCTTCAAACCTAACGAGAGAAAGCTGGTAGGCCTACATATGAAAGAATGGGTCTATGTGGTCAGTGTGCGCAGTATAAAAAAAAATCCTGCAGCACACAGTGCGTAATGAGAAAAAAAACTTTGACCGTGTTTTTGGATTAAAACAGCGACTTTGCACTGTATTTTCGTGTGGTATTTATTGTTGTATTCTAGTTTTCCTGGTCTCATTGTATAGAATGAGAGACATATTACAGAAATTGAGATGATTTTGACTGGTTTTACAATGAAAAGTACCTTGAAATTGAGCTCAAAGTAACAGAAATGTTCGATTTTTACCAAAGTTCAAAAGTAAACAAATCATGCTAAGCGTCCAATACATGTCAACTTGCGAGTCTAATATTCTTTCACAAGTGCACCGATATTATTTATACCATTTCTACACTAATGCAGTAGTCTGTACAACAGTAAATCTATTTTTTTGTGAGAATAAAAATTCAAAATGGAAAGCAAAAGAATGTAAGAGGGGCATGGGGACGTGACCCCAATGGAAATAAGTCACTGACTTTTTTGGGTTATCCTAGGTTCTCTACACATGCTGCTATGTATGATAATTCTATGTAACTGTATTTGTGTATACCTGAATAAACTTACTTACTAATGAATAGAGGAAATGTTATTTTAGTGCCAGGAATGTCTGTCTTGTTTATTCTGGACCCTATTTGGAAATTGGCATCTTTTGAAATTTGTGTGAAACTGGCAAAATTGCTAAATTCTGACCACTGTATTGGATAGTTGAAATCGGTAAATTGGTGGTTTCTTGTACTCATTCGATAGAAAAAAATGGAGTTCTAGCAAAATAGTTATGATTTTTGTCGACTAGTACATTGGAATTGGCCGAAAATAGGGCTCAAAGTGGGCAAAATTGCCGATGCGTAAACATCATCGAGACCGCTAACTTTGCGAGAGCATAATTCCGTAAGTTTTCCATCAAATTTCATACTTTTGGTGTCATTATGATTGGGAAAAGATTCTCTATCTTTTCATAAGAAATATTTTTTTTTTTTTAAATTTGGGGGACCCTGAAAACAAGTCTCTGAGAGGGCCTGTGGACCCTGAAAGGGTTAAAAAAAAATCAGATAGGTATTAAGAGTACTGAACATGATCTAGTGATGATGGAATAGTTGAGACAGTGTTGGGGCAATGAAGTGGACTTCTCAAATAGCAAGTTAATGGAACTGGTTAAGTTCTTCCATAAAGAGCTTAAATTAGCACCTAAGTATGACTATAGTGAAGGATGGCTTCAAAGGTTTAAGAAGCCTCATGAAATTGCCATTTGGAAAGCGGAGGAAAACAATCCATCTGACCACAAAGGAGTTACCAACTACAAAATGTGGTCAAATTTGTGAAGGTTGTAGCCAACAAGCACCTCAATCCTAAGCAGGTGTATAATAAGATTAAGATGTTTATTTTGACAAATTACATGGTTGTACAGAGGAATATAATAGTTGGGTTTACATGCCAAAAGTCCCTTTGTATGCAGAGCATTTCGGGCAAACTTAAAGATTAACTTAAGTTCAGTAAGGTAATAACACACAGTTCATGTCGTCATTAGATGAATTACAGTGAGTACAGGAGAATTTAATATTCTATCAGGTAATGCTACATTGTTTTGATAAGTTTAGTAGAGCCTTATTACACTATTGAATTAGTTAAGAAAGATTACAGTATTACAAAGTAACAATTTAAAATATGATGTATTACAGTTTAGTACTATTTAAAACAATGAAATTTGGTATTACAATGGAACAATTTACATTATGATGTACTGTATTACAATCTACTACTATTTAAACCAATGAAAAAACAGACATCCTAATTTCAAAGTAGTAAGTGGCTGAGCATTCATCAGCACAATATGAGTAGCTTTTGAAAAACTGGTAGTGATTAGGTATGGTTTGTCTGGTTAATTTTGGATGACAAGGTAACTTCTCATTAGGGCCTTAAACTGATTTGCAGACAGGGGTCCTTTAGTGTGTTCTGGCAATGAATTCCAGATCTTCGGCCCTTTTATGTGCATATCATTTTTGCATAGGGAGAGATGAACATGAGGGATATCGAAGAGTGATACGAGTCTTGTATTATGGATGTGTGTTCTGTTATAGTTATCAAGGAGTTTGAGAGGAGGGTTTACATTAGAGTATAGTGTTCTGTGTATGTAGTAGGCACAATAATAAGTGTGGATGTTTTGTATATTTAGCAAGTTAAGATTCTTGAAAAAAGGGAGCGTGTTGTCAAATGCAGGAGTTAGTAATCAAATGCACTGCAGCTTTTTGCTGGGTTTATTTATTTATTTACAGTACAGTATTTATTAACCCTTTGACTGTTTCAGGCCCCTCTCTGAAACTGTCATTCTATGTCGCTCAATTTTTGAAAAAAAAAAATTATTTTTTCTTATGAAATGATAGAGAATCTTTTTCCGATGGTAATGACACCAAAAGTTCGAAATTTGGTCGAAAACTCGTGGAATTATGCTCCCGCGAAGTTAGCGGTCTCGGCGACATATGCGTATCGGCGATTTCGCCGACTTTGAGCCCAATTTTCAGCCAATTCCTTTGTTCCAGTTGACCAAACTCATAGCTATTTCTTTAGAACTCCATTTTATCTATCAGCTGAGTACAAGAAACCTCCCATTTACTAATTTGGACTACCCAATATGGTGGTCAGAAATTGGCAATTTGGCCAATTTCACGCAAAATAAAAAAGATGCCAATTTCAAAATAGGGTCCAGAATAAACAAGGTAGACATTCGTGGCACTAAAATAACATATGCTCTGTTCATTAGTCACATCTCTAGGCCCCTCTTATATTATTATTGCTTTCTATTTTGATTTTTTATTCATACAAAAAAATACAAAATTTACTGTTATGCAGACGACTGCATTATTGTAAAAATGGTATAAATAATATCAGTGCACTAGTGAAAGAATATTAGACTCCCCAGTTGACGTGTATTGGACGTGTGGTGTGATTTATGTACTCTTGAACATTGGTAAAAATCGAACATTTCCGCTACTTTGAGCTCAGTTTCAAGGTCGTTTTCATCGTAAAAGTAATGAAAATCATCTCTATTTCTGTAATATGTTTTCCATTTTATCACCTAAGACCATGAAAACGCGAATACAACGATAAATACTATACGAAAATACACCTCAAAGTCGGCGTTTTATTCCAAAAAAACGATCAGTTTTTTTTTTCTCATTACGCAATGTGTGCTGCAGGATTTTTTTTATGTGGTGCACACTGACCACACAGACCCATTCTCTCACATGTGGGCCTACCAGCTTTCTCCCACTTGATTTGAAGCCGCTAGAATTATTGAGTATATATACGTCAGAAACATTGGCTCGTAAGACGTATTTATACGTCGAAAACAGTCAAAGGGTTAATTTGAACATGATACATAGAAGTACAAGGAAATACAGTGGTTAAGTGCAACATGCCAAAGCCCCTTGTATGCAGAGCATTATGGGCAGGCTTAAAATTAACTTAAGATTAACTAAGCAATGATATATTCAGTAGCAAACATTGTTGTAAACAGTTAACAATTAAGCACAAATGAATATTTCAAAGACAGGTCATATGGTCATTTACTGTGTTGCTGTGTATTCAGTAGAATGGAGTATTCTGTTAGGTAATGTAATTAAAAATAACCAAGTTCGATTGAGTCACAGGTTAAACATTTATGAGATACAATTATTCGGTATTTATTTAGTTGTGGGTGAGTAAGTGATTTTTAAGAAGGTAGTAGGTTGGTAGACAGCAACCACCCAGGGAAGTACTACCGTCCTGCCAGATGACTGTGAAACAAAAACCTGTAACTGTTTTGCATGATGGTAGGATTGCTGGTTTCTTTTTCTGTCTCATAAACACGCTAAGATAACAGGGATATCTTGCTACTCCTACTTACACTTTGGTCACACTTCACAGACACGCACATGCATATATATATATACATACATCTAGGTTTTTCTCCTTTTTCTAAATAGCTCTTGTTCTTTTTTATTTCTTCTATTGTCCATGGGGAAGTGGAAAAGAATCTTTCCTCCGTAAGCCATGCGTGTCGTATGAGGCGACTAAAATGCCGGGAGCAATGGGCTAGTAACCCCTTCTCCTGTATACAATTACTAAAAAAGAGAAGAAGAAAAACTTTATAAAACTGGGTTGCTTAAATGTGCGTGGATGTAGTGCGGATGACAAGAAACAGATGATTGCTGATGTTATGAATGAAAAGAAGTTGGATGTCCTGGCCCTAAGCGAAACAAAGCTGAAGGGGGTAGGAGAGTTTCAGAATAGGTTTAGAGTTTTGAATATTGGTGGAGTGCGCTGCCTGTAGTGGGAATTTGTTATCATTCTGACTGCAGCCTTTTGTTGGGTAATTAATGGTCTGAGATGGTTTATTGTTGTTGAGCCCCATGCACAAATTCCATAGGTGAGATAGGGGTAAATAAGTGAGTGATATAGGGCCAGGAGGGCTGACTGTGGAACATAGCACCGTATCTTCGATAGTATGCCTACGGTCTTGGAAATTTTCTTGGAAATTTGTTGTATGTGTGTTTGAAAATTGAGTCTATTATAAAGGTTGATTCCTAAGAATTTTCCCTCTGTGAGCTTTGTGATAGGTGATCCGTTTATCATTATGTTAAGAGGGACATCTTAAAGGCTTAAGGTGATTTGCTGTGGTTGAGCCCCATGCACAAATATCATAGGTAAGGTAAGGGTAAATGAAAGTGGTACAAAGCTAGAAGAGCTGACTGGGGTACATAGTACCATATCTTTGAAAGGATGCCTACTGTTTTGGAGACTTTCTTGGAAATTTGCTGTATGTGTCTGAAATTTGAGACTGCAGCCAAGGTGGAGGCCTAGAAATTTGCCCTCTGCCTGTCTCAAAATAGGTGAACCATTTATCAATATGTTTAGCTGTACATTTGAAGCTCTGTTTCCAAAAACCACAAAGTAGGTTTTGTCTATATTAAGAGTAAGTTTGTTGGTAATCATCCAAGTAGATAATTTTAGCAGTTCAGCATTTACCGTGTTAGTATGGTTGGGTTTGGGCGAGAAAAGACGTAAGTTGTGTCATCTGCAAATAAAATGGGTTTAATAGGAGATCAGATGCATTTGGTAAGTCAGTGATGTAAATGAGAAAGAAGTGGGCCAAGAACGCTCCCCTGTGGGACTCCAACAAGAACAGGTTGTGTAGTAGAGCTGGCTCCATTTGTGTATACATACTGGGTTCTATTGTTAAGATAAGATTTTAGGTAAGCGAGAGTGTCCTCTGACCCTGTAATGTTTGAGTTTTTGGTGCAAAAGCTCAAAAGCTTTTCATAAGTCTATGAAAAGCCACAGGGAAATTCATTTTTCTTGAGTGCAGAATATATTAGTTCAAGCATATGTATAATAGCAACATTAGTACTTTTTTTTGGTCTGAACCCTAACTGATAAGGGTTGAGTATGTTGTAGGATACAAAGTAGGAGTAGACTTGTTTGTGAATTAATTTTTCGAAGATTTTAGATAGTAGGGGCAGGTTTGATATAGGCCTATAATTGTTCAATTCAGTTGGTTCACCTCCTTTGAGGATCGGGGTGACTCTTGCTGTCTTGAATATGAATGGGAAGGGGGAAAATTCAATGGATTTGTTAAAAAGAGGTGCAATAATTGGTGACAACACATAAGAAGCTTTTTTATACATGAGTGGTGGCAAGTTATTTAGGTCACCTGTCTTGTTCTTTAGTGTTTTGAAGATCAGTGAGATTTCAGGAGGGTTTGTTGGGGCTAAAAATAGAGTATTTGGGTAGTTGCCAGTGAGGTAGTCTTTTGGTTGAATGTTTGAACTTGGGATTCTATTTGCTAGTTTTGTTCCTACAGTAGAGAAAAAGACAGTTTGTTGGCAGTATTGGTTGGCTGAAGGAGAGGTTCATCTGGTTTAGTTAAGTTAATCATTCTGTTTTGTGACAGCTTTTTTGATCCTAGAATTTCAGAAAAAGTTTTCCAGGTCTTTTTCATATCACCTTTTATGTCATGAATCTGTTTTCGTAATACAGTTTTCTGGACCTCCTTATTCGATTGGTTAGTACTGACGAGTAACGTTTTGCGAGATCCTTTGTTATAAGACCCATTCCGTACCGTTTTTCATATAGATGTTTTTAATCAATAGATCTGAGGATTTGTAGATGAATGGTTCAGAGAACCGACATGTTGATAAATTAGACACATGTTGCACATGTGTCTAATTTATCAACATGTCGGTTCTCTGAACCATTCATCTACAAACCTGTCAGACACTGCAACTTCTTGGGATCTTAATACTTAGGAATTCTTCGCTTGCCTAATTCTTGGGCACAACCTACTTCCACATTGAACAAATGTGACACTACCTATGACTGCTACACCTCTCCTGCCATACGGTTTATAAGCTGCTTCTCCTCTCATCTGCCGTATTATACTCAAGATTGATGGACTGAACACATCGACTCAAGGTTGAGGGACTGATTACCTCATTCTCCTCCTGTTCTTCAAGTTTCTCCTATGTACGGACTGATGAAGCCACTGTGTGGCGAAACGTTTCCTCAATAAAGATACCCAAGAGTTGAACATGTGTCTAATTTATCAACATGTCGGTTCTCTGAACCATTCATCTACAAACCTGTCAGACACTGCAACTTCTTGGGATCTTAATACTTAGGAATTCTTCGCTTGCCTAATTCTTGGGCACAACCTACTTCCACATTGAACAAATGTGACACTACCTATGACTGCTACACCTCTCCTGCCATACGGTTTATAAGCTGCTTCTCCGCTCATGTTGCACATGTGTCTAATTTATCAACATGTCGGTTCTCTGAACCATTCATCTACAAACCTGTCAGACACTGCAACTTCTTGGGATCTTAATACTTAGGAATTCTTCGCTTGCCTAATTCTTGGGCACAACCTACTTCCACATTGAACAAATGTGACACTACCTATGACTGCTACACCTCTCCTGCCATACGGTTTATAAGCTGCTTCTCCTCTCATCTGCCGTATTCTACTCAAGATTGATGGACTGAACACATCGACTCAAGATTGAGGGACTGATTACCTCATTCTCCTCCTGTTCTTCAAGTTTCTCCTATGTACAGACTGATGAAGCCACTGTGTGGCGAAACGTTTCCTCAATAAAGATACCCAAGAGTTGCACATGTGTCTAGTTTATCAGATCTGAGGATGCTATTTGTAAGCCAGGGACTGTATCTCTTTGCTGTGATCCGCTTAGTTTTTACTGGGCAATGGATGTTATAGTTTTTTTTTTTTTTGTAAAAAAATATTAACATTCATCAATATCGAAGTTATCTGCTAACTCGTTTTGCCAGTCATTGTTACTAAATGTTGAAATAAAGTTATTAACAGATGACTCGTCATAGTCGGAATGTGATCTTAGTTGTGTCCTGGGGCACTTTACACAAGTTGGTTATGAGAAAGATGGGATAGTGGTCAGTGGTGTTATCTGTGATTATGCCTGCTTTTAACAGGGATCTAGTGTTTGTCCAGATATGATCTAGTAATGAGGCATTTGTGTCAGTGATTCTTGTAGGTTTTGTTATTGTTGGTAGAAGCAAGCAGCTGTTCATAGTGTTTGTGAATTCAGTCACTTGCGAGTCATGGTCATGGGTGATTTATGTTGAAGTCCCCTGTAAATATTAGGTGGTGTTTGTTCATTTCAGCACTAGTTATTATGTTTCTTAGTTTTTCACTAAAAGAGTAAATATTGGAGTGAGGAACTCTATAAATTGCTCCGACTGTTAGAGGTTTTGTAAGGTCTTTGGATTTGAATTTAGCAAAGGTATATTCACCATGTTCATCCCATGTGCAAGTAGAATTTATACACTCTAGTTCATCAGAGTAGTATACAGCTGTTCCACCTCCTAATTTATCTGGCCTACAATTGTGTATGGCTGTGTAGCCAGGTATGGAATAGATGTTTGTAACATTATGTTTTAGCCATGTTTCAGTGAGAATAATGAGACATACTGACATTTAGAGAATTCAGTAGTGCTTGGAGGTCATCATAGTGCTTGCTTAGTGATCTGACATTATAACTGTTGTTATTGTTGGCACTGAGTAATGTCTTAGCCTGACTAGCAGTGTAATAAAGGCAATTGTTGTTAGGATCATGCATGTCATTTAATAAAAGGTTAATGTAAGGATTGATGTCTGCAATCATATGACTAATGCAAGTTCAACAATGTATAAATAGTATAAAGATAATCAGCAGCAACAGCCTGGTTGACCAGGCGAGCACTAGACGAGCCTGGCCCATGGCCGGGCTCAGAGAGTAGATATACTCTCGAAATTCTTCAAAGGTATATCAAAGGTATATAACTGTTAATATTGCACTGGAGGTGATATGAGAGCTTATACAAGCAGTACAAAGTGTAGGTAGCAGAAGAACTATTCTACAGATTGCACAGATGAAACTGCTTTATACTGGCATTGCACACCTAGGAGGATATTAACAGCAGAAGATGAAGAGAAGCCCACAGAATTCAAACAATCTATGGATAGAGTTGCCATCTTAGGGGGCTCAAATGCAGCAGGTGCACAATGATGTAAGCTACTAGGTATCAGACAAAAATAAATGCCCTAGGGCCTTGAACCCTGTTAAAATTTACTCAGAAATACAGTGCAAATAATAATAGCCGGATTACTAATGAATTTGCATTAGAATGGTTTGAAAAGAAGCTACAGCACATTGCACATCTGTAAGCCTACCAGATGATTGCAAAATAATTCTTATTCTGGATAACTGCTCAGCTCACCTCACAGCTGAACTTGTGTACAAAAACTGTTTATGCAGTGCATTTCCCGTACATCACTTACCCAACCACAAAACCAAGGAATACTGCACTATGAAGGGTGAATATTGCTCACTTTTCATTATGCTAATGTGTAATGTGGTAAATGCTGGTAAACCTGTAGACACATTTATTGAAGAGTTTAACTTGAAAGATGTGATTTGGTTCATCATTAGTGATTGGGAGAAGGTAATAGTATCAACACTAAAGAAGGGCTGGCATAAGTTGTGGCCTACTCCGATGTTTGAAAACTCCCCTGATGAAATGCTTGACAATGACTTTACGTATCATTTAATTAAAGGAGAAATATTTAGTTAAAGTTGCTTGAGTGAAAAAGTGCTATGGGAGCTATTGCCAAGGATATAGCAAGTAGACTTAATGAAGAAACTGACAGAATGGATGAATGTCAACAGATATATACCTGATACACTACTGTTCTGAATTCTGATAAAAACAAAAAATGAGGAGGACAAGACTGGTGAAGATGCAACAGATGTAGCTAAAAGACTTACTATTGACAAGTTAATTGAGTTAGTCAGGTGAATTAAATAAAAAATGCTTCTTTGTGACAACAAGTGTTTCAACTTTCAAGTACTGCAAATGTCTCCCCTGGAACATCACAAATCCACAAACAGTCAACTACGGAATAAACAGTAACCTTGACAACCCTCAACTTCCAGATCTCCACGGTTCCAGTAAAATTCTAAAATTTACCACTTTGGGAGCAGCAGTATTAAAAGGAAGTTCCTCTGATATTGATGTGTTAAGTAAATATATTTATGCAGAGATACACATAATTGCAATCATCATACAGTGTAAATTACGTAGGATAAACCCCAAAAATGTTGGAGTGACGTATTTCCACTGGCAAGTATAGTAGGGCACCTACCAACCAACGCCACTAATAACACTGCCTCTTTCAGTCATGTAAACGCCAACAAACGTTGCAAAATTTCACCCTTTACATCACCAAAGTACAGCTAAATACCACAACTAGACTCTGCTTGAACATCAAAATGGTATACAATACCGGCAAGTGTCTTACCTCCTAGACTCTGCTTGTATGAAGAAATGTAAAAAAAATTAAAAAAAGTGGACAGCAGAAAAAAAAGCAAAAGAGCTTTATTAACGTTGCTAAGAGGGACCTTTACTGTGGTATTCTTACTATCATACCTTTATTCAACGTTAAATGTAACGGATTTGTAATCGGTGGCGCCAGGCTGCTCCATCTCCAGCGTTATAAGGGTCACCTTGTCTGCTAGAGCCAAATCAAGGTTATTTCCCCTCCCTTTCATTACTCTTGAAATAACACAGCACTCATTAAAAAAAATAATTGCATAATAAATCCACACACACTAATAACAAGTTCCTATGGAAAACAAAATAAAAATTACATCAATTCTCGCAAAAAGAAGAGTTTCCCCCGTGAAGATCAAAGTTTTCCATGATGAGCTATGAAGGTACTCACATATATATAGCATCACTACAAATGTACTTACTATGCAAGTATTGTGTATCAGGTATAACAAGTGATGGGTGGTGTGTACGCTGCATCACCACAACCACTGTACTATCTTCACTACACAGACAGTTGTAACACGCACACCACAAGCGTATTTTGCGCCTCCATTTATCTAGCAGAAGACCATCACACACTTCAAGGAATTATACTTAAACTACAACATAATAGCCATCAGGGCAATAACCAGAGTAGACGCGCGACTCTGACACAGATCACTACGCACAACTGGCACGGAGATTTGTTTGGAAAAAATGGTAAATTGGGTTGAAAATAGGTAGTCTGACCTGGTGTAGAGCGCGTGTAGCGTCGCTGAGTGTAGGTGAGGTACTGGGCGCTGCTGCACACGGCACTACACCACCCACCCACACTGCTGCACACGCCACTACAACACATAAGTAACTTTATTTAGGTACAGGTACACGTAAGTACACTTATTATACGTAGTGTAAATTACCTAGGATAATCCCACCAAAAAAAGTTAGACAAAGTGACTTATTTCCAATTGGGTCCTTGAAAACCTAACGTACACACCAATGGAAATAAGTCACTTTGTCTGACTTTTTGAGTTTATCCTCGGTAATTTACATTATGTTTGATAATTGTACTTATCTGTGCCTGTGCCTAAATAAATTTGCTTACTTACCCTTCATACACCATACATCTAACACTATGTGAGTATCTCTCAATGTGTATACACAAAGAATGTACTTTCGGCGCTATTTTGAGGATTGGAGTATATTTTTTTATATGAGGATAAGGTCACTTTGAATTTTTTTTAGGGGGAAGGGATTATCCTAGGTAATTTGCACCTACTGCGTAACAAATGTAATCATAGTTAATCTTAAGTTAATTTTAAGCCAGCCCGTAATGCTATGCATAGTATAAGTGGCTTTGGCATGCTGCTCTTATCTGTATTTTTTGTACCTCTGTATGTGTGCTCAAATTCGAGGATTGAGTAATTGTATCGAAACTTATTTGCTTTACTTTTATTTATTTATTTATTTTATTTATTTATTAATTTGAACATGATACAGAGAAGTACAAAAGAATACAGTTAAATGCAGCATACCAAAGCCACTTGAATGCATAGCATTACGGGCAGGCTTAAAATTAACTTACTTACGTGAAGTATACAAGGACTATACTTACCAACCTTCTGTATTAAGTTTTGCCCTACAACACACATCTATGGTGTGAGGCGGGGCCAGGAGCTATGTAGATACTCTGGGAAACACACCTAACAGAGCAGATAACAGCTCTTCCTCACAGTCACGTCATCCACTACACTACGTAACTAGAGCTGTGTTTACTGAATGGAAATTATTCAATTCGAAGTCTCCTGTTAAGTCTTTGAATTTATATTGACATAACAGAGCCACGTGTGTTATCCTAATGTATCGTAAGGTCAACAAAATCGAGATTAATATGTTAATTTTTCAGCAAGAGAAAATGGGAAGGTTGTAGTAAGGCATCGGGTCATTCAGTACGAGGCCGCCGTAACACCACCTGGGAGGACACTTGATTAATACAGCAGCAACACCACGTGAGAGGGCTCTTGATTGATGCAGCCTCAGTACTAGGTGGTAGGGCTCTTGATTGATGCAGCCTCAGTACTAGGTGGTAGGGCTCTTGATGCAGCCTCAGTACTAGGTGGTAGGGCTCTTGATTGATGCAGCCTCAGTACTAGGTGGTAGGGCTCTTGATTGATGCAGCCTTAGTACTAGGTGGTAGGGCTCTTGATTGATGCAGCCGGAACAATAAGTGACAGGGCTTCTGATTATTGCAGCCACATCAGGTGGGATGCTACCTGGAGGGTGTTTCGGGGGTCAACCCCCCCGCGGCCTGGTCTATGACCAGGCCTCCCGGCAGATCAGGGCCTGATCAATCAGGCTATTACTGCTGGCCGCACTCTGGTCAGGTATTGACTTTAGGTGTCTGTCCAGTTTCCAGCTCCCTCTTGAAGACAACTAGGGGTCTGTTGGTAATCCCCCCCTTATGTATGCTGGGAGGCAGTTGAATGAGCCTGAGCCCCTGGCACTTGTTGTGTTATCTCTTAGCGTACTCACGGCACCGCTGCTTTTCTTTGGGGGAAAGTTGCACCGCCTGCCGAGTCTTTTGCTTTCGTAGGGAGTGATTGCCATTTGCAAATTTGGGACTAGTCTCTCTAGGATTTTCCAGGTGTAAATTATGGTGTATCTTTCTCGCCTGCATTCCAAAAAGTACAGATCAAGGGACTTCAAACGTTCCCAGTAACTGAGATGCTTGATCGTACTTATATGTGAAGTGAAAGTTCTCTGTATATTCTATAGCTCTGTAATTTCGCCTGCCTTGAAAGGGGTCGTTAGCGTACAACAGTATTCCAGCCTAGGAAGAAAACAAGTGATTTAAAGAGAATCACCATTGACTTGGCATCCCTTGTTTTGAAGGTTCTCATTATCCATCCTGTCATTTTCCTAGCAGATGTGATAATGGCACTATTGTAATCTTTGAAAGTGAGAACCTCTGACATTATCACTCCCAAGTCCTTTACATTAGTTTTTCGCTCTATTATGTGGTTAGAATTTTTTTTATACTCCTATCTAGTTTTTATTTCTTCAAGTCTTCCATAATGGGGCAATTAAAATTTGTCCTCATTGAACTTCATATTGTTTTCCGTGGCTCATTTGAGGACTTGGTTTATATCCGCTTCGAGATTTACAATGTCACTGGATGACACTGTCATGCAAATTCTGGTATCGTCAGCAAAGGAAGACACGGTGCTATGGCTAACATCTCTATGTCAGATATAAGGATGAGGAAAAGGATGGGCGGGAGTACTGTGCCTTGTGGAACAGAGCTTTTCACTGGTTTAACCGCATCTGACTTTACTCTGTTTACTATTATTCTTTGTGACTTATTGATTAGAAAGTAATAGATCCATCTACTCACTTTTCCCGTTATTTATTTAACACACATTTCGTGTGCTATTACATCATGATCGCACTTGTCGAAGGCTTCTGCAAAGTCTGTGTATTCTACATCTGCATTTTGTTTGTCCTTCAGTGCATCCAAGACCATGTCACAGTGGTTCAGTAGTTGTGAGAGGCAGGAGTGACCTGCTGTAAACGCATGCTGCCCTAAGTTGTGCAACTGTTGGGCTCATGACTAAGGCAGCCGCAACACTAGGTGAGAGGACTCTTGATTAAGGCAGCCGCTACCCTAGGGGGGAGTTCTTGATAAAGGAACCTGCAACACTAGGTGGGAGTGCTCTTGATTAAGGCAATCGCAATACTAGGTGAGTTCTTAAAGGAAGCTGCAACACCAGGTAGGAGGGCTCTTGATTAAGGCAGCCGCAACACTAGGTGGGAGGACTCTTGATTAGGGCAACTGCAACACTGGGTGGGAGAGCTCTTGATTAATGAACCCGCAACACCGGAGGGGAAGGCTTTTGATTAAGGCAGCCCTTACACTAAGTTGGAGTTCTTGATTAATGCAGCCACAACACCAGGTGGAAGGCTCTTGATTAAGACAGCCACTACACCATGTGAAGACCTTGATGCTCCTCAAGGCTATTGATCAAATTAACTTCGACACCAGGTGGGGACCTTGATACTCTAGGCAGCCACAACACAAGGTGGCACCTTGATACTTAAGAACTCTTGATTAAGGAAGCCACAGCATAATGCGGGGACCTTGATACTGTTCTTTGGTTCTTGGTCAAAGGAGCCACAGCACAAGATGGGGACCTTGATTCTCCTCAAGGGCTTTTGATTAAGGGAGTTACAACACAAGAATGGTGCATCCTTTTAGATGGGTGCCTTGATACTGCTGAACGGCTCTTGATCAAGTATGATAGACCAACATATAATGCACCTTGATCCCTTAAGGCATGTATCTTGATGCAGGGAAGAACTCTTGATCCAAGATTCCTCAAGGAAGTTGTCTTGATACTAGTGAAGGGCTCTTGATACAAGACCCCTCAAGAAATGTATATTGATGTCGGGACTATTGATCCGACTCCTCAAGGAATGTACCTTGATGCAGGTGAAGGGCTCTAGATCCAAGGCCGCTCAAAAATGTACCTTGATGCCGGTGAAGAACTTTATTCACATTTCTCAGGGAATGTACCTTGATGCCGATTGAAGGGCTCTTGATCCAAGGCCGATAAAGAAATGTACCTTGATGCTGAAGAACTCTTATCCATATCCCTCAAGGGATGTACCTTGATGCTGGTGAAAGGCTCTTGATCCATACAACTCAAGGGATGTACCTTGATCCGAGACTAGAAAAATGCCTTGATTGCGGCGAAGGGTTCTTGATCCAAGACCCTTTTAGAAATGTGCCTTGATGCCAGTGAAGAGCTCTTGATCCAAGACCTTCAAGGTGCCTTGATACTGGTGAAGGAGGACTTCTGATCAGAGACCCTCAAGCTGCCTTGATGCTGGTGAAGAATGGCTTTTGATCCAAGGAACTGGACTCAAATCTCCCCTTCCTTGGATTAAAACCGAATGCCTTCCATTTCCCAGGAGCTATGTGGCCCATGCGTGTTTAATGCTTTCTTGCCTTTGATAAAAAAAAATCTTGATTCAAGAAATTTTAACTATCCTCTCCTCCCTCGGACCAAACCTTATTACCTTCCATTATCCAGGTGCCAATGAGCCTTTACGGCTTTAGCGCTTCCCTATGAAAATAACAACCCCTAAACCTTTGACGAAGGTACCTTGATGTCGGTGACGGGCTCTTGATCTACAGAACTAGGACTATCCTCGTCTTCCCTGAACTGAACCCAATTACCCCCTAATTTTTCAAGCGATGTATAACCCTTACGGGCTTAGCGCTTCCCCACACTAATAAAGAACAAAAAGGCACAATACCGTGACTGGAACAATACACAAGTAACTGGCACATAGGAGATTGGAACAATACACAAGTAACTGGCACATAGGAGACTGGAACAATACACAAGTAACTGGCACATAGGAGACTGGAACAATACACAAGTAACTGGCACATAGGAGACTGGAACAATGCACAAGTAACTGGCACATAGGAGACTGGAACAATACACAAGTAACTGGCACACAGGAGACTGGAACAATACACAAGTAACTGGCACATAGGAGACTGGAACAATACACAAGTAACTGGCACATAGGAGACTGGAACAATACACAACTGGCACATAGGAGACTGGAACAATACATAACTGGCACATTGGAGACTGGAACAATACACAAGTAACTGGCACATATGAGACTGGAACAATACACAAGTAACTGGCACATAGGAGACTGGAACAATACACAACTGGCACACAGGAGACTGGAACAATAAACAACTGGCACATAGGAGACTGGAACAATACACAAGTAACTGGCACATAGGAGACTGGAACAATACACAACTGGCACATAGGAGACTGGAACAATAAACAACTGGCACATAGGAGACTGGAACAATACACAACTGGCACACAGGAGACTGGAACAATAAACAACTGGCACATAGGAGACTGGAACAATACACAAGTAACTGGCACATAGGAGACTGGAACAATACACAACTGGCACACAGGAGACTGGAACAATAAACAACTGGCACCTAGGAGACTGGAACAATACACAAGTAACTGGCACATAGGAGACTGGAACAATACACAACTGGCACATAGGAGACTGGAACAATACACAACTGGCACATAGGAGACTGGCAATACATAACTGGACATTGACTGGAACAATACACAAGTAACTGGCACATAGGAGACTGGAACAATACACAAGTAACTGGCACATAGGAGACTGGAACAATACACAACTGTGGAACTGGCACATAGGAGACTGGAACAATACACAAGTAACTGGCACATAGGAGACTGGAACAATACACAACTGGCACATAGGAGACTGGAACAATAAACAACTGGCACATAGGAGACTGGCACATGGCACACAGGAGACTGGAGACTGGAACAATACACAAGTAACTGGCACATAGGAGACTGGAACAATACACAACTGGCACACAGGAGACTGGAACAATAAACAACTGGCACATAGGAGACTGGAACAATACACAAGTAACTGGCACATAGGAGACTGGAACAATACACAACTGGCACATAGGAGACTGGAACAATAAACAACTGGCACATAGGAGACTGGAACAATACACAAGTAACTGGCACATAGGAGACTGGAACAATACACAACTGGCACATAGGAGACTGGAACAATACACAAGTAACTGGCACACAGGAGACTGGAACAATAAACAACTGGCACATAGGAGACTGGAACAATACACAACTGGCACATAGGAGACTGGAAAAATACACAACTGGCACATAGGAGACTGGAACAATACACAAGTAACTGGCACATAGGAGACTGGAACAATACACAACTGGCACATAGGAGACTGGAACAATACACAACTGGCACATAGATTGGAACAATACACAACTGGCACATAGGAGACTGGAACAATACACAAGAAACTGGCACATGGGAGACTGGAACAATACACAACTGGCACATAGGAGATTGGAACAATACACAAGTAACTGGCACATAGGAGACTGGAACAATACACAACTGGCACATAGGAGACTGGAACAATACACAAGTAACTGGCACATAGGAGACTGGAACAATACACAACTGGCACATAGGAGACTGGAACAATGCACAAGTAACTGGCACATAGGAGACTGGAACAATAGACAACTGGCACATAGGAGATTGGAACAATACACAAGTAACTGGCACATAGGAGACTGGAACAATACACAACTGGCACATAGGAGACTGGAATAATACACAACTGGCACATATGAGATTGGAACAATACACAAGTAACTGGCACATAGGAGACTGGAACAATACACAACTGACACATAAGAGACTGGAACAATACACAAGTAACTGGCACATAGGAGACTGGAACAATATACAACTGGCACATAGGAGATTGGAACAATACACAAGTAACTGGCATATAGGAGACTGGAACAATAGACAACTGGTACATAAGAGACTGGAACAATACACAAGTAACTGGCACATAGGAGACTGGAACAATACACAACTGGCACATAAGAGACTGGAACAATACACAAGTAACTGGCACATAGGAGACTGGAACAATATACAACTGGCACATAGGAGATTGGAACAATACACAAGTAACTGGCACATAGGAGACTGGAACAATACACAACTGGCACATAGGAGACTGGAACAATACACAACTGGCACATAGGAGATTGGAACAATACACAAGTAACTGGCACATAGGAGACTGGAACAATACACAACTGGCACACAGGAGACCGGAACAATACACAAGTAACTGGCAGATAGGAGACTGGAACAATACACAACTGGCACATAGGAGACTGGAACAATACACAACTGGCACATAGGAGATTGGAACAATACACAAGTAACTGGCACATAGGAAACTGGAACAATACACAACTGGCACACAGGAGACTGGAACAATACACAACTGGCACATAGTTAGTTTACTATCTCTATTATGCACTGGCACATAGGAGACTTGAACAATACACAAGTAACTGGCACATAGGAGACTGGAACAATACACAAGTAACTGGCACATAGGAGACTGGAACAATACACAAGTAACTGGCACATAGGAGATTGGAACAATACACAAGTAACCGGCACATAGGAGATTGGAACAATACACAAGTAACTGGCACATAGGAGATTGGAACGATACACAAGTAACTGGCACATAGGAGACTGGAACAATACACAAGTAACTGGCACATAGGAGATTGGAACAATACAGAAGAAATTGGCACATAGGAGATTGGAACGATACATAAATAACTGGCACATAGGAGATTGGAACGATACACAAGTAACTGGCAAGATAAACGACTTCTTCTCAACCATAGGATCTTATCTCGCCAGGAAAATTCCAGGTACCAACGCCCGTGCAAATAATTACTTAGATGGGAATTTCCCAAACTACTCCTATCTTGCACCTACTAAGCCCACGGAAGCCACCACGATTATTAAATCACTTAAAAATAATTCAGGGAATCTGTCTCACGGCCCACCATTTTTGTACAAGCGAGCGGCCCATGTCCTTCCACATGCTATTTCATTACTTTTTAACAAGTCACTAGAAACTAGCACCTTCCCGACACTACTCAAGACAGCAAGGGTTACACCAATACATAAAGGTGGTGACTCCACAGATGTAAACAACTATAGGTCAATATCAAACTTACCATTGCTATCCAGAATCATCGAGAAACTTGTGCACAAGAGATTATATTCGTTTATAACAGCACAAAACATACTCAACCCTTGCCAATTTGGCTTCAGAAAAAATAAAAGCACTAATGATGCGACTGTAAAAATGCTAGATCTGCTTTACACAACACTGGAAAATAAGGAATATCCCTTAGGACTTTTTATTGACCTAAGAAAAGCTTTCTTGAGAGTAAACCACGGCCTCCTACTCCACAAGATATAGGCTGCTCCTATATCTTGCCGTCCCCTGGGCCTATCCGAACTCCAGTGATGGCCAAATTGCAAGTACTGCTGCAACAACATACAAGTAACCTATAGTGACATAAAAACTGAAGGTGACAACGAAATGGACTAAATATGACAAAAGAGGGACCGGTATTCAAGTACCAGACCTGCTGCCAGACGTGAACCAGACATGAGACGTTTTCCACTACAATGAAATAACCGACCTCCATATCAACTGCACCAGTGTTCAACGGGAAGACAACATGGCAGAAAACCTGATCAACAAAACTCCAAGGAAATGACAGGTCTGTAGGACTTTTTTCCTTAGTGCCAAACGAGGGAAAGAATTGAGCATTTAAACATGGCTGACCGACATCCAAACACCAGCTACTGCCAGACGTACAACTAGCGAAGTGAAATTCTCATCTTTACTGACGTTCATCTGTTGACAGCAGCATCATATCTGTACCACCATCATATTACCTGTACCAGTGCTAACGAGAGGGAAACACAGGAAACCGTCAAATCAACAGTACAAAACTCCAAGGTTATAGGACGGCTATCCCTCAAGTGACAGTCGTGGGAAAGAAGTGAATAGGTAAACAGTCAAGGTTAATGTTTTAGTAGCTGACCTATATTCAGCTGACCAGTGTATAGTGAGAGAATCATAGGAGAAAACGCCAAATATATCCATAAACTCAAGGAAAGTCAGATTGTAGGTGGCGTTTACTTCCCTCAGTGTTTTAAAAATGGCTGAGTCAGCAGACCAGGTCAGGCAGTCAACAACACGACACAACCCCCGATAAATGGAATTGAAGGGGATTTGGAAGGATAAAACCATTGATTAAACCTTTCTGGTCTACCAAAATGGAAAGGAGTTAGAAGTTAATAAGTGAAGCCGGACTGTGAAGTGAGGTGGGAAGGGGAGTGTGTAATAAGGGGTTGACTGAAAGGGGTTTGTGAAGTTAAGGGAAAAGTGAGCAGTGAAGAGGGTTTTGAAGAAGAAAATTTACTAGCAATTCAGTGGTGATTGCTAAAGCAGATACTAGGGTGTACTAGGTGACTGGAAAAGAGAAATAAATATTATTGTATATGAGTAAAAGGGCGAAGAGTGAAAATGGCAGTCATTAGGGGGGTACAGGCTGCCATAATCATATTTATCTTTCTTCTTCAATTCCATGAAGAAAGAAATCAGTCATGGGGGCTGGAAAAGGTGAATGGAGTAACAGCGCCCTGGACAGTAAAAGCCCAACAGTTGCCATCCTACCAGAAAAGTAAATGTCACTATTGCTGCAAGGTATGGCAACACCACATACCCAAACAAAAACAGTGGCACACAGCTCTTATTGTAGCGCTGTTAAGTTGTGATATCCAAATTAATCCAGGACCTCAAACTATTGTGCAGAGGCAAAACAGACAGATAAATGACGGTGATAATGACGGTCTAGTAGCTAGGAATGATAACTTTAACTCCATATGTAATGCATACATAGGTCATTGTGAGACAATACAGCCATTATTATCTCAAACACCACCAAACAGGTGCATACACTGTACTAAAGTACGCATGAAAAACAGAAAAGGCACCTTATGTAAAATGTGTAAGGGGTGGGTGCATGATGGATGTATGTACAATTATAGCAACGGTGCCAGAATTCATTTTGTGTGTAACAAATGCACTTTGGCACAGTTACCCTTTAGCAATGATGACATTGATTTACCTAATTTTAATACAAATGACCCATTGTCATATAATGATGATTATAATTGTTTTATGAAAACTGGCCTTCACTTTATTCATGTCAACGCAAGATCACTTCTTCCTAAATTGGCAGAGATTAAGATTCTAGCTAACAAAATTAGGGCAGCAGTTATAACCATCTCTGAATCCCGGTTGGATGATATGGTGACTGACGACGAGGTCAAAATAGAAGGTTACAATATAAAACGCTTAGATAGGAACAGAAAGGGCGGTGGAGTATGTGCCTACATTAGAAATGACTTAGCTTACAACCCAAGACCTGATTTAAATAACAATAAACTGGAGATTCTATGGTTTGAAGTGTTGCTTCCCAAGACTAAACCCATCTTAGTAGGAAATAGTTACTGCCCTCCTACCCAGGACCAGTTCTTAGAAGACTTTTCCAGAGTATTGTCCGGACTTGAAAACAACTGCGAGACAATAATACTGGGCGACTTCAATATCTGTTTTCAGCAGCAAAATAACGGGCTATGCAAAAGGTATAAGCAAATTCTAGGTTTAAATAGTTACACTCAACTAATTAATACACCAACCTGGATCACACAGTTCTCAGCCACCCTAACTGACCACATACTTTGTAACCGCGTTGAGAACATTAGTCAGTCAGGCGTCATTACCACAGGTCTTAGTGATCATTTCATCATTTACTGCACCAGGAAACTCACTAGGGATAGGTTAGGCCTACACAGGACAATAAAAACGAGGTCAACTAGAAACTACAGTAAAGAAACACTGGTAAATAGGCTACACAATTGTGACTGGACAGAGATAACAAGTTGCACGAACGTAAACGATGCCTGGGAAAAATTCAAAACAATGTTCACTACCATCCTTGATAATATTGCACCAGTTAAAGAGGTTAGGATTAAACGAAGAACTGAACCCTGGATGAATACTGAGATATTAGATAATATGAAATTCAGAGACCAGCTGCTAAAAAGATTTAAAGCAGACAGGATATTGCAGCACTAAATGAATTCCAAAGGGTGAGGAACAGAGTACAGAGACTTATAAAAGGAGCAAAGGCAAAGCACTATTGCTTAAAAATTGAAGAGTATAAGCATAACCCCAGAAAGCTCTGGCAACAACTAAAACAGTTGGGGTATAGCCATAAGCCAGTAGATAGGTCTAACATAGTACTCACTATCGATAACGAGGTATGCCACGAAACATCTAAGGTGGCAAATTGCTTTAATTCCTAATACACATCTGTTGCATCAACACTAGTAAGTAAACTACCAGCTGCATCAAATACCTTTAACACAGACTCTGATAAGTTTCAAACATACTATACCAATAAAGGGGTAACCCCAAACAGTTGTCAACTAGTAAGTGTATCTCATGACTTTATTCAAAAAGAACTAAGCAGGTTAAACCCAACTAAGAGCACTGGCCCTGATAACATCCCGTCTAAATTCCTAACAGACAGTGCTTCTGAACTGTTAATCCCTATTGTTCACATAATAAATCTATCAATCACCACTATTCGCTGCCTGACTGCGGTGGAGCGCGGTTGTGCTCTGCACCCCTCTGCTGTTTTCAGGAGAGCTCTCATAGCAACAACATGGCGCTGAGTGTCCGGCGTAGAGTGAATACTGTCGGCGTTGAGCTGCTTCGTGGGGCGATTTACCCCTCTACGGCGCAGGTGTTGCTTCCGACGATCATCAGAGAGACGTACGGAATACAGGATGATGAGGTATATGGTGTGGCCCTGAATGGAGCCTATCGGATCTTTGTCAAGTTAAATTCGACGGCTGTGTATGAGTCGTTGGTGAAGAAATTCGAGCATGTGAGTATAGATGCAACCCCAGCTGTCAAAGTGCGTCTCATAGACGTCTCTCGCCACTATACGTGGGTGAAGTTGCACAACGTCCCCTTCGAGGCTGACGAGGAGGACTTAAGGAACGTGTTTGAAGCATTTGGTACCGTGCATCTGGCAACCCAAGGCAAGTGGGCAGCAGGTGCATACATGGGACGTCCGGAGGGTACTTTCTCCCTCAAAATGACTCTGAGGCATCCGATCCCGTCCTACGTTGTGATGACGGAGTTCCGGACCCAAATTCTTGTGTCTTATGCTGGGCAGCGACGTACATGCAGGCTGTGTGGGGAGTACGATCACATGGCGGCGACGTGTGTGCAACAGAGGAGGGGGATGGTGCAGACTGGTGGAGCACCAGTTACAGGTGTGGATGCCGTAGTGGAGAGTTCCAAGGGCAACCGAGGAGGTGGCCGTCTGTGGAGTGAAATTGTTGAGGATTCCATTGTGGTGAATGATGGGCGAGCCATAAGTTGTGTTGAGCCAGAAATGGCCACTTTGCTGGTGACAGGGAAGGAAGTGCTAGTCCAGCAGGAGGTGCTGGCGCTGGAGGAGGAGCTCGATGAGGTTTTGAAAACTTTACCTCCATCTGGGGAGGATGATGCCCTTGTCCGGGAGACCGTTCCTGAGTTGCAAGGAGAGAGTGTCGGGACAGGCAAAGGAAGGAAGGAGGAAATCAGCAGGCACAGAGAGGAGTCACCGTGCTCTGTGCAACATGAAACAGTAGCGGTTGACGTTCACTGTGAGGAATCATCGGAAGACAGCATGGTGGTGGAGGGCGTCACGAGGAAGAGAGCGGCAGCGTCAGACTCAGATGACGTCCTGACGCCAGCGCAGAGGTCTGGGAGGAAGGATGAATATTCTCGAGGTAGCCAGGATAAGCGGCATCGAAAGAAGGGGGGTGGGGTGGATGGTGCGAAATCATGTGTTGACCCTGGGGCAGGAGGCCCTGGGAAGGTTGAGAGGAGGAAGGGTTGGAAGCTTTAGGAAGGCCTTAGGTGTATGACTGTGAATGTGAATGGACTGTGTAATGGAGTGAAGAGGGAATGTTTTCGTATGCTCTTACGTAAATATAGAGTGGACGTCGTATTTCTACAGGAGCATAATTTCAGGGAGGGTAGAGTGCTCGAGGTGGCAGGGTTTAAGGTTTTGACTCTGCCATCTGCACGTTTGAAAGGTGGTGTGGGTTTATTGATAAAGGAGGCGAGCCCGTTTGTGTTGCAACGAAGTGAGGGGGGAGGGGGCGAGGGTGTTGCGTGTGGATGGGTGGTGGATGGGGCAGAGGGTAACCTTTGTAAGTGTGTATGCGCCAGCAGAAAACGATATGAAAGTAAAGAGGGATTTTGTGTGTGATGATCTAGTTTTCGCCTTATGTGGTTTACCTGCAGTGGCCATCGTTGGTGGGGACTGGAATTGTGTCATCAGGAGAGCTGATGTGGAACCACGAGGAGGGGGGCACATGTTGGCAGCCTTACAAAATCTCTTGGTGGATGTTCAGTTGAGGGATGTGGTAGGTGGGGGCACGTGGGAGGTAGAGCACACTTTCGTGAGGAGAGGTTATGCAGCTAGGTTAGATAGGTTGTACATATCTCACAAGGTATTGTCAAAGTCTGTCCGTACAATTGAAGTAGCTTTTTCCGATCATCAGGCGGTAGTGGCAGAGGTCGAGTGGGATTCATTAGCTAGTATCTCTAGGGGATACTGGAAGTTAAATACGAGTGTGT
Organism: Cherax quadricarinatus; assembly: GCF_038502225.1. Taxonomy (NCBI): domain Eukaryota; kingdom Metazoa; phylum Arthropoda; class Malacostraca; order Decapoda; family Parastacidae; genus Cherax; species Cherax quadricarinatus. The sequence goes on along the minus strand of NC_091322.1, from coordinate 33,307,751 downwards.
TAGAAGATGAGGAGGGGTTGGAGGGTTTTACAGGACTGTGGGAGGGGTTAACTGAGGAGGTAAAAGGGGTAGAGGATGTGGTGACGTGGTGGGATGGTGTGGCTAAGGAACGGATTCGGCATTATTATGTGCGGGAAGGGAAAAGGATCAATTCTTTAAAATATGGGCTTATTAATTATTTGGAGGACAGGTTAAGGGGTTGTTATGTACGGGGAGCGGTGGAGGGTACCTATCCTATGGACAACATTATGGTACTTAAAGAGAGGCTGCGGGAAATCCAGGACGAGAGGTTCCAAGCGGTGAGAGTAATGGCGGGGGTGGAGGAGGTGTTATGGGGAGATAGGCCGTCATCGTGTGTGTTGTGCAGGCAAAAACAACGTCAGCAGGCAACAGCTATTCCATGGTTGGAGGTTCATGAGTCGGTGGGTGGGTATAGGGTGGGTCAGGTTATACAAACTACAGATGGGATGGGGTTGTTTGCGGATAAGTGGTATGAGAAGTATTGGCAAGAGGAAGGGGTAGGAGTTGGGGATTTAGAACAGGTGTGTGGAAGTGTGACATGTCGGTTGGGAAACAGTGATAGGGAAGCACTGGGTGGGGAAATAACTGAGGAGGAAATATGGAGAGCTTTAAGTGAAATGCGTAAGGGCAAAGCGCCGGGAATCGATGGACTACCGGCAGAGTTTTATCAACAGCATTGGGAGCTAATAAAGGGTTTTTTGGTGAGGTTATTAAACTTGATGAAGGAGAGGGGCACGTTGGGAGAAAAGCAGGCAACAGCTGTAGTAGTCTTGGTACCGAAGGGTATGGGACAGCATTCATTTAGGGACTACCGGGCAATATCGTTGTTATGCATGGATTATAAGTTGTTTGCTAAGATTTTAGGAAATAGGATTAAGTGTGTTGTAGGGCGGGTTGTATCGGAAACCCAGTTTGGGTTGCCAGGTAGGTCTATGGGGGAGGGGCATGGGTTACTTCGTGGAAGAAAAAGGAGGAGAACGGGGGGGAGCTTGGTTGCTCTAGACTGGCAAGGAGCATATGATAGAGTGGAGCGAGAAGCATTGAGAGCTATCCTTAGGAGACAGGGTTTTGGGGATGAAATAGTGGGATGGGTAGATGCATTATATCATGGGGCAATGGCGAGAGTACAGATTAATGGAAGATTAGGGGGGAGGATTGTAATGGGTAGGGGACTTAGACAGGGGTGTCCTATGTCACAGCTTTTATTTGCGTGCATACAGGACCCCTTTTATAGAATGGTGGAGCAGCAAATGGGCATTAGTGAGGGGGAAGGGAGTGGAGTTGGGAGGGTTTGGCCAGTTCTAATAGGGTATGTAGATGATACTACTGTTCTGGTTAGGGAGGGGATGTCAATGAACGCCTTAGATGGGGTAGTCAACACGTTCGCACGTGCAACTGGTATGAGAGTGAATTCAGAGAAGTCCATGGTCATGGGGTTAGGAGCTTGGGCAGGGAGGGTTGAGTCAGGTAGTGCAGTTGTGACGAAGCGGGTGACTTCATTAAAAATTTGTGGTCTTATCTATGCAGATGATCTGGATGTTGCACGTGCGGAAAACTCGGTCAGGTTGGTAGACAGGATTCTGGGTCACTTGGGAGCATTGCGGCCTTATCATTTGACCTTTGTGCAGCGTGCCATTGTTATTAACGTCTTATTGTATAGTAAGGTTTGGCACGTGGCAGCCGTGTTCCCTTTAACTGGGACGGCAATTGCAAATATACTTAGACGGGTTTTTAAATTCTTGTGGGGTTCGGGCTGTGATTGGCTTAAAAGGGATGTGGTAATGTTACCTGTGCGTCAGGGGGGGTTGGGTTTAATGAATTTAAAGCGGAGGGTCAAATGTATCTTCATTAAGAGGGAGGTGATGAGGGAGGGTGTGGGTGGGGGGGGTTGGTCAAGATACACAGTAGATTGAAACATATGTTTTCTGGAGTAGAGTTGCGTGAGTGTGAAACTATTTTGAGGGCAGTGGTGTTGGTTAGGGATCTGGGTAAGGTAAAAATAAGTAGGCTGTGTAGGATGTTAGTGGAGAGGGTTGTGGCACCGGTGGAGGGGATTTTCCCAATGTATGACTGGGGAAGTATATGGAGAAGGTTCAGTAGGTTAAGGTTACAACCCCGTGGGCGTGAGGTGATGTATCGTTTTTTGCATGGGATTTTACCGTCGGGTGTGGTTTTACGGGCTAGACGGGTGGTTGAGGAGGGGGGTCTGTGGAATATGTGGAGGGGAGGATTCTGCGTTCCACGTAGTGTATTTTTGTGAGGGGATGGGGAGCATCAGGGGTTGGTTGAGCAGGGTGCTGCATAGGATAAGAGGTAAAAACATTTCTGTTCTGCGGGCATTAAGTCTTGACGTGGGGGGTATGGATGAGAGTATTATTAGGGCTGTGGAGTACATTATGGTAGATTATGTGTACATAACGTGGGGAATGAGGGGGAAAGGGGTCAGTGAGGTGAAGAGGCGGGTATTGGCAGTTACGTTTTATAAAACATTGTGCCGTAACAGAGAAATTTATGGGAGAAGGTGGGAGCGGGCTTTCTCAGAGGGATATAGAGAACTAACATTAGAGGTTTTATTAAATTTGTAAATTAGGTGGGAGGGGCAGGGTAGGGATGGTAAATGCTAATGTAGGATGGGCTGTCAGGGGTAGAAACGGGGTCGTCTCCTTGCATAATGTAACGGGCGAATGTGTATGAACCTGTGCGTATGATGTGTAATCACAGTCTGGTGAGTGTAATACCACTGTAATGTGTTTGACTTGGCCATGTTTCCCTTATGTTAATATTTTTATTCATTGTACCGTGTCTTTGGTGTTATTGTTTCACCAATACTTATATAATTACCACTTAGTTTATTCATATATGTCAAGTTCGGATGTTAAAGTTACCATGTTGGTGATAACGATCATATCCATTCGGGGTGAAGGGGGGGGGGGTAATTAATGTGTAATGAGTTTAAGTCATTACCGGTAATACCAACTTTATTGGTAGTTGTATACATGTGTTTGGCATGTAATATTTCACATTGTGTTAGTATTATTTAAGGTCTTGTGACATTTTAGTATACTTATCTTCGCTTGTATTTGTAGCAATGTTTTATATTTTGTGGTGATGTTAGTTTCATTGGTAAATAAACATGTGCATAGGTAGCCTTTGAGCTTTGTTGAACTTCAGTGTTACATTGTTCTATGTAATATTAATCTTTTGCATGTATTTAGACGACCTGGTTGAGGTGTCACTGTGTTGGATTCTTGTGTATTAATCTGTTCTGTGTTTTATATCAACTTGTATTTGCATTGCTTTAAATAAAATATATATATAAAAAAAGAGCGGTGTACTATCAAGTAGTTAAGTACCTTAATGACAACAACATTCTCCATAGCTATCAATCGGGCTTTAGAAGATCTTACTCAACCGACACCTCCCTAATTAATCTGATGGATTACCTGAGAACTGAAATGTCAAAGGGGAACCTCATAGGTATGGTAACCTTAAACCTGCAAAAGGCCTTCGATACTGGGCTTCGATACTGGGCTGCAGAAAACAATATGAAGTTCAACGATGAGAAATTTCAATTACACAGATATGGTAAACATGAGGAAATTAAATCTTCATCAGAGTACAAAACAAATTCTGGTCACAAAATAGAGCGAAACACCAACGTCAAAGACCTGGGAGTGATTATGTCGGAGGATCTCACCTTCAAGGACCATAACATTGTATCAATCGCATCTGCTAGAAAAATGACAGGATGGATAATGAGAACCTTCAAAACTAGGGAGGCCAAGCCCATGATGACACTCTTCAGGTCACTTGTTCTATCTAGGCTGGAATATTGCTACACTCTAACAGCACCTTTCAAGGCAGGTGAAATTGCCGACCTAGAAAATGTACAGAGAACTTTCACGGCGCGCATAACGGAGATAAAACACCTCAATTACTGGGAGCGCTTGAGGTTTCTAAACCTGTATTCCCTGGAACGCAGGAGGGAGAGATACATGATTATATACACCTGGAAAATCCTAGAGGGACTAGTACCGAACTTGCACACGAAAATCACTCACTACGAAAGCAAAAGACTTGGCAGACGATGCACCATCCCCCCAATGAAAAGCAGGGGTGTCACTAGCACGTTAAGAGACCATACAATAAGTGTCAGGGGCCCGAGACTGTTCAACTGCCTCCCAGCACACATAAGGGGGATTACCAACAGACCCCTGGCAGTCTTCAAGCTGGCACTGGACAAGCACCTAAAGTCAGTTCCTGATCAGCCGGGCTGTGGCTCGTACGTTGGTTTGCGTGCAGCCAGCAGCAACAGCCTGGTTGATCAGGCGCTGATCCACCAGGAGGCCTGGTCACAGACCGGGCCGCGGGGGCGTTGACCCCCGAAACTCTCTCCAGGTAAACTCCAGGTAAACAATATATTATGTAAGAAACTTCAAGCTATCGGTATAGGTTCTGTAGACTGGTTTAAGGTCCTACCTTAGCAACAGGAGACAAATTGTCAAAATCAACAAAACGGAATCAGAACCCCTGCCGATAGCATGTGGAATTCCCCAAGGTAGTATTCTGGGTCCCTTATTATTCTTATGTTATGTCAATGACGCCTATCAGTGTCAAGTGCAAACTCCTACTGTATGCAGATGACAGTGCCCTGTTAGTGTCAGGTAAAGACCCACAAGATATAGCTAATGTTTTAACACTGGAACTGGAGTCCTGCAGCAAATGGTTAGTAGACAACAAACTATCATTACACCTCGGGAAAACTGAAGCCATTCTCTTTGGCACGAAACATAAACTGAGAAGGGTAAATAATTTTAATGTCCAGTGTAATGGGGAGCCCATCACTTTGGTTTCATCATTAAAATATCTGGGAATCCCCTTTGACCCATGCATGTCAGGAGAATTGATAGGGAACAGTGTAGCAAAGAAAGCGAATGCCAGACTGAAGTTCCTGTATAGACAAGCACAGTGTCTACCTACTAAGGCTCGCAGGACCCTATGTCTAGCCCTTATACAATGCCATATGGATTACGCTTGCTCTTCATGGTACTCTGCCTTGACAAAAAAACTGAAAGATAGACTGCAAATCACCCAGAACAAAATCGTAAGATTCATCCTGGGACTGGGACCAAGAGAACATGTAGGCCAGGATGAATTACAGCAGTTGGATATGCTGAATGTTGAAGACAGAGTAAAACAACTGAAGCTAAATCATGTTTATAAAATTGCTCACAAACAGTGTCCGGAATATCTTGCTGTCAATGTTGTCAAGATTGGGAACCAAAGCAATCATAGTACTAGAGGGGGAAAGCACAACTTTGTAGTACCCACAGTCATTGGCCAGGCTTCAAACACCTTTTATTGTACAGCAATAAAGGAATGGAACAGACTGCCCGCACATGTCAAAGCCAGTCATAGCATGAATCAGTTCAAGAAGAGTGCCAAAAGGTGTCTGATGAATGTAGCTACAGAAAGGGAGGGGGAATGATTTTCTATTTTTTAGCTAACATACGTGTAAATTTGACCTTATTCCTAGTAATGACCCTCGTATTGTAGATAGTCTTAATGACCCCCGTGTAGTAGATAGTCTTTTTAGTATGATAATAAGATGTTATCTTCATTATAGAATAATAAGAAAATATTATAACCTTTATATTATAATAATAAGGTAAAAGGACCCCAATGGAAATAAGTCACTCTGTCTGACTTTTTTGGGTTATCCTAGGTTCTCTACACATATACTGCTATGTATGATAATTCTATGTAACTGTATTTGTGTATACCTGAATAAACTTACTTACTTACTTAAGAGGCCATGCACTTGCTCATTTCAAATCCTACCTTACTAATAGATATCAGTATGTCACCATTAAAGACACAACCTCATCAACACGGTCACTTGATACTGGAGTACCACAGAGAAGTGTCCTTGGTCCCCTGCTCTTCCTCTTATACATCAATGATCTTCCCAACGTATCACAACACCTGAAACCCATTGTCTTTACTGACTACACGACTTATGTCATCTCCCACCCAAATCTTGCCTCACTCAACACCATTGTTAACGAAGAGCTACTCAAAATATTTACTTGGATGACAGCCAATAAACTTACACTTAACACTGACAAAACCTTCTGTATTATGTTCGATAACAGAGCAGGTGTTGCACAACTTAACATTAAGATCGACAACACTCTTATTGCCAGACATAATGAGGGCAAATTCCTAGGCCTGCACCTCGACAGCAACCTGAATTTCAGCACTCATATCCAACACATAACAAAAAAAAGTATCCAAAACGGTTGGGATCCTCTCCAAAGATATATTACTATGTGCCACAATCTGCCTTTCTCACACTATACCATTCACTCACTTATCCCTACCTCATCTACGCTATTTGTGCTTGGGAATCAACTGCAGCAGCACACCTAAAGCCAATAATAACCCAACAAAAAGCTGCAGTAAGAATAATCATGCAATCCAATCCCAGGCAACACACCCCCCACTCTTCACAGATCTAAACCTACTCACTGTTCAGAACATCCACACTTACTACTGTGCAACCTACATTTACAGAACCTTAAATTTCAACATTAACCCTGACCTAAAACACTTTCTTGAAAGTTGTGACAGGATCCACAGGCATAACGCCAGACACAAACATCTCTGACATTCCCATTTCCGGCTAAACCTATACAAAAATTCAGTGTATGTAAAAGAGCCTAAAATCTGGAACACCCTACCTGAAAACTCTAGAACTGCAGACACATTCATCACTTTCAAAACTACCGTTAGAAAACATCTTATCTCCCTGACACACCCCACCGTCAGCTAACTACATGAAAACCGCCTATTCTCTTGTATCATACACATAAAAAACAACCTAGACCTCCCCTCGATATCTGTGATTCCCCACAATTCACACCTACACTATAACTGACTATAAACATAGAAATACGTGATACAACTATTACCTAACGAATCTTAACTAGTCATAAATTTGCCTGTGATGCTCCAATATAGAAGCTTCAATGGAAACTGTGTATTGTACCAAAACAAAACCATTCACATTGCTAAATTTACGAACTGTAATGCAGTTACTTAGCCTTAATACCAGTATGCTCCTTAATCTGTACCAGTATAGAGTTTTGAATTAATCTTAGTCTGCCCGAAATGCCTAGTCATGCTAGTTGTGATACTAGCCCTCTCTGTAATTAGTTTTATATTATATGTAAACCACACAATATCCTATAATATGTAAACCCCACATTGTAATCTTCATAGAGAATAAACTTGATTTGATTTGATTTGATTCTACGCCTTTCCAAAGACTGCAAGTTCAATGCTTTCAGCCTATTTTTGTGGTAAAGGTTCCTAATACGTGGAATCAACCTCGTCATCCGTCTCTGTAATATGGTGACCAGAACTGAGCAGCATAATCTAAATGAGGTCTTACCAAAGTTACATAAATTAGAAGGATAATCTTAGACTTCTATTATTCATACTTCTTGATATGAAGCCAAGAATACTATTAGTCTTATTGAGAATATTTTTGTACTGTAGTGAGTAGTTGTAAACAGAGTGAAATAAGAAGCTGCCATAGTGAAGAACTCTGTTCCACAAGGCACAGTACTCGCACCTATCCTGTTCCTCATCCTCATATCAGACATAGACAGAGATGTAAACCATAGCACTGTATCATCCTTTGCAGACGATACTAGGATCTGCATGAGAGTGTCATCCATTGAGGACACGGCAAAGCTCCAAGAAGATATAAACCAAGTTTTCCAATGGGCAACAGAGAACAATATGATGTTCAATGAAGACAAATTCCAACTACTCCGTTATGGAAAACTGGAGGAAATAATAACTACGACTGAGTATACTATAAACTCTAATCACACAACAGAGCGGAAAAGTAATGTGAAGGACCTGGGTGTGGTAATGTCCGAAGACCTCACCTTCAAGGACCACAACAATGCCACTATCACATCTGCGAGGAAACTGATAGGATGGATAATGAGAACATTCAAGAAAAGAGATGCTAAGCCAATGATGATCCTTATTAAATCACTTGCTCTCTCTAGGCTGGAATACTGCTGTATATAAACATCTCCATTCAAGGCAGGTGAAATTGCACTTGATTTGTAGTCACTGGAGCGCAGGCGAGAGAGATATATAAAAATCTACACCTGGAAGATTCTGGAGGGAATGGTCCCTAATCTGCACAGAAATCACTCCCTACGAAAGCAAAAGACTTGGCAGGCGATGCAACATACCCCCAATGAAAAGTAGGGGCGCCACTGGTACACTAAGAGAAAACACAATAAGTGTCCGGGGCCCAAGACTGTACAACAGCCTCCCACCAGCAATAAGGGGCATTACCAATAGACCCCTGGACAGATACCTAAAGTCAGTGCCGGATCAGCCGGGCTGTGGTTCATACGTTGGACTGCGTGCGGCTAGCAGTAACAGCCTCGTTGACCAGGCCCTGATCCACCGGGAGGTCTGGTCGTGGACAGGGCCGCGGGGGCGTTGATCCCCGGAATACCTTCCAGGTAGACTACTGTCTTGGCTTTAAATTTCTGCTAACTAGTACTCCTAGATTTTTTCGCAATCACTTTGACTAAGATTTATATTGTTGAGCTTGTAAATGCCATAATTATTTCCTTTTCTTAAGATTACAACCTTACCCTTGTCCACACTGAGCTACATCTGTCACTTCTCCGACCACAACATCAATCTAATTCATCCTGTAGCATTCTAGTGCCCACATCAGAAATTATTTGACGGCCTATTGTCCAGTACCAACAATACCACCAGTCCGATAACATTCTTCTTTGCAAATATACAGGGTCTAAAGCCAGCAACAAACAACAAAATACCTTTCATCCGTGGACTGCTTGCAGAGGCAAAGGCAATGTTCGCGGCTTTCACTGAGACCCACATAAAGGATCACTTGGACAATGAAATATGGATCCCAGGTTACAACCTATACAGATGTGACAGAGTGAACAGGCAAAAGGGGGGGGGGGTTGGCCTGTACATTGCAGAGTCACTTGTTTGCACAGAACTGCTTAATGCCTCAAATGACGTAGTGGAAGTTTTAGCAGTAAAGGTCGAGAACCAAAACCTAGTCATTGTGGTAGTCTACAAGCCTCCGGATGCAACATCCCAGCAATTCCAGGAACAGCTGTTAAAAATTGACCACTGTCTGGAAAATCTTCCAGCTCCTGCACCCAACATCTTGCTCCTGGGGGATTTCAACTTAAGGCACCTAAAATGGAGGAATATAGCAAATAATATTATTGCAGTAATAACACCAGGAGGCAGCTTTTAAATCTCTGCACAAAATTCAATTTAAACCAGCAAATAATAGAGCCTACTAGACTGGAGAATACACTAGACCTCATATTCACTAACAATGATGATCTGATAAGAAATGTCACCATATCAAAAACAATATACTCAGATCACAACATAATTGAGGTTCAGACATGTATGCGAGGAGCCCCAGACTGACAAAATGAGACTAGTCACGAGGGAGCATTCACCAAATTCAACTTCAATAACAAAAACATAAAGTGGGACCAAGTAAACCAAGTCCTAACCGATATAAGCTGGGAAGATATACTAAGCAACACAGACCCAAGAACAGATTAACTCGGTGGCACTCGATGTATGCACAAGGCTTATTCCTCTAAGAAAAAGGAGGGGTAGATGTAAAATAGAAAGAGACAGGCGCTCCCTTTACAGGCGACGGAAAAGAATAACAGAGCGGCTAAAAGAGGTCAATATATCTGAAATGCGCAGGGAGACACTGGTCAGAGAAATAGCAAGCATCGAACTTAAGCTAAAAGAATCCTTTAGGAGTCAGGAATCGCGGGAAGAACTAAAAGCTATAAATGAAATCGAAAGAAACCCAAAGTATTTCTTCTCCTATGCCAAATCAAAATCGAGAACAACGCCCAGTATTGGGCCCCTACTTAAACAAGATGGGTCCTACACAGATGACAGCAAGGAAATGAGTGAGCTACTCAAGTCCCAATATGACTCAGTTTTTAGCAAGCCGCTAACCAGACTGAGAGTCGAAGATCAAAATGAATTTTTTATGAGAGAGCCACAAAATTTGATTAACACAAGCCTATCCGATGTTATCCTGACGCCAAATGACTTCGAACAGGCGATAAATGACATGCCCATGCACTCTGCCCCAGGGCCAGACTCATGGAACTCTGTGTTCATCAAGAACTGCAAGAAGCCCCTATCACGAGCCTTTTCCATCCTATGGAGAGGGAGCATGGACACGGGGGTCGTCCCTCAGTTACTAAAAACAACAGACATAGCCCCACTCCACAAAGGGGGCAGTAAAGCAACAGCAAAGAACTACAGACCAATAGCACTAACATCCCATATCATAAAAATCTTTGAAAGGGTCCTAAGAAGCAAGATCACTACCCATCTAGAAACCCATCAGTTACACAACCCAGGGCAACATGGGTTTAGAACAGGTCGCTCCTGTCTGTCTCAACTACTGGATCACTACGACAAGGTCCTAAATGCACTAGAAGACAAAAAGAATGCAGATGTAATATATACAGACTTTGCAAAAGCCTTCGACAAGTGTGACCATGGCGTAATAGCGCACAAAATGCGCGCTAAAGGAATAACAGGAAAAGTCGGTCGATGGATCTATAATTTCCTCACTAACAGAACACAGAGAGTAGTCGTCAACAGAGTAAAGTCCGAGGCAGCTACGGTGAAAAGCTCTGTTCCACAAGGCACAGTACTAGCTCCCATCTTGTTCCTCATCCTCATATCCGACATAGACAAGGATGTCAGCCACAGCACCGTGTCTTCCTTTGCAGATGACACCCGAATCTGCATGACAGTGTCTTCCATTGCAGACACTGCAAGGCTCCAGGCGGACATCAACCAAATCTTTCAGTGGGCTGCAGAAAACAATATGAAGTTCAACGATGAGAAATTTCAATTACTCAGATATGGTAAACATGAGGAAATTAAATCTTCATCAGAGTACAAAACAAATTCTGGTCACAAAATAGAGCGAAACACCAACGTCAAAGACCTGGGAGTGATTATGTCGGAGGATCTCACCTTCAAGGACCATAACATTGTATCAATCGCATCTGCTAGAAAAATGACAGGATGGATAATGAGAACCTTCAAAACTAGGGAGGCCAAGCCCATGATGACACTCTTCAGGTCACTTGTTCTATCTAGGCTGGAATATTGCTGCACTCTAACAGCACCTTTCAAGGCAGGTGAAATTGCCGACCTAGAAAATGTACAGAGAACTTTCACGGCGCGCATAACGGAGATAAAACACCTCAATTACTGGGAGCGCTTGAGGTTTCTAAACCTGTATTCCCTGGAACGCAGGAGGGAGAGATACATGATTATATACACCTGGAAAATCCTAGAGGGACTAGTACCGAACTTGCACACGAAAATCACTCACTACGAAAGCAAAAGACTTGGCAGACGATGCACCATCCCCCCAATGAAAAGCAGGGGTGTCACTAGCACGTTAAGAGACCATACAATAAGTGTCAGGGGCCCGAGACTGTTCAACTGCCTCCCAGCACACATAAGGGGGATTACCAACAGACCCCTGGCAGTCTTCAAGCTGGCACTGGACAAGCACCTAAAGTCAGTTCCTGATCAGCCGGGCTGTGGCTCGTACGTTGGTTTGCGTGCAGCCAGCAGCAACAGCGTGGTTGATCATGCGCTGATCCACCAGGAGGCCTGGTCACAGACCGGGCCGCGGGGGCGTTGACCCCCGAAACTCTCTCCAGGTAAACTCCAGTGTTATCGGCAAACTTACTTATGTTGCAATTTATTCCCTCATCAATTTCGTTTATGTATATTTGTGAACAGGAAGAGTCCCAGCACTGACCCCTGTGGCACACCGGTCCTAACAGGTGCCCATTTCAGTTTCTCCTCATTAATACAAACTTTCCGTTGCTCATCAGTCAGCAATGGGCGTCGATCCAGGAGATAATTTCTCCTATTTCATGGACCGCTGCTGTCTTAGTCTCCGGTGTTAAACTTAATCTAAGGCCTCACTGAAGTCCATATACACAATATCGTATTCTTCATTCCTTATCTTGGTCTAGGGATCAAGACTGTTCAAAAACCTTCCTTCATGTCTGAAGGAAGTCTCCAAGAAATCCCCAGCTGTCTTCAGGAGAGAACCTCGTAAGTTCCTGATCAGAGAGGAGGTAATGCAAGTTACTCTTCATGAGGCTGGCACCAGCATCCTGGTCAATCAGGCCGGCAATGAAGGTTGTCTGGGACCAGACCGCGAGGGCGGCCACCCCGGGGGACCAGACCGCGAAGGCGGCCATCCCGGGGGACCAGACCGCGAGGGCGGCCACCCCGGGGGACCAGACCGCGAGGGCGGCCACCCCGGGGGACCAGACCGCGAGGGCGGCCACCCCGGGGGACCAGACCGCGAGGGCGGCCACCCCGGGGGACCAGACCGCGAGGGCGGCCACCCCGCCAGACCGCGAGCGGCCACCCCGGGGGACCAGACCGCGAGGGCGGCCACCCCGGGGACCAGACCGCGAGGGCGGCCACCCCGCCAGACCGCGGGGCGGCCACCCCGGGGGACCAGACCGCGAGGGCGGCCACCCCGGGAGACCAGACCGCGAGGGCGGCCACCCCGGGGGACCAGATCGCGAGGGCGGCCACCCCGGGGGACCAGACCGCGAGGGCGGCCACCCCGGGGGACCAGACTGCGAGGGCGGCCACCCCGGGGGACCAGACCGCGAGGGCGGCCACCCCGGGGGACCAGACCGCGAGGGCGGCCACCCCGGGGGACCAGACCGCGAGGGCGGCCACCCCGGGGGACCAGACCGCGAGGGCGGCCACCCCGGGGGACTAGACTGCGAGGGCGGCCACCCCGGGGGACCAGACCGCGAGGGCGGCCACCCCGGGGGACCAGACCGCGAGGGCGGCCACCCCGGGGGACCAGACCGCGAGGGCGGCCACCCCGGGGGACCAGACCGCGAGGGCGGCCACCCCGGGGGACCAGACCGCGAGGGCGGCCACCCCGGGGGACCAGACCGCGAGGGCAGCCACCCCGGGGGACCAGACCGCGAGGGCGGCCACCCCGGGGGACCAGACCGCGAGGGCGGCCACCCCAGAAATCGACTCCAGATACTCTGCTTATTTTTTCATTATATTATTTCATATATAACTGAGCATCAACACTGTTATACTCAGTTGCATTTCGTTGCTTTCCTAATTATAACATTATTTAACATGTGATTTAAAGTTTTTAACATTTAATCTCATTACTTATTCATTAATAATAATAATAATAATAATAATAATAATAATAATAATAATAATACTTTTTATCTCTATAAGTACCTGGACAAGGTACCTGTACAAGGTATGCAGGCCTACCTGATGTGAACGTCATACTACTATATAAAAAGCCCCTTGTTACGCAGAACATTTCGGGCAAATTAGGCCAATTTTGTTTCCAGGATGCGACCCACACCAGTCGACTAACACCCAGGTACCTATTTTAGTGATAGGTCTACCTGGAGGTTATGGACAGTAGGTGAAAATGGACAGTAGGTGTCTTAAGGAAACACGTTTTAATGTTTCCACGTGTAATGGGGATCGAACCATGGACCTCAGTGTGAACAGGGTGGGTTAGCAATCAAGCTGCGGGACACCTATATTATAATAAAATAGAAGTGAAAAGGTAAATTATGTATCATATATAAGTTAATCACCTAGTAACTGAAAAATAATTATTATATTGCTAATAAAATGAGTGATTTTTGGAAGATGTGCCATGTTTCCAGGCGAGGCCGTCATCACACATTAGAACATCACCGATACAGAAGGGTAGGATTCGATGAGATTCGCCGGTACTGTCCCGGCCCGGGCCTTGTCCAGTTATTGACCCGGAGACAGGAAGGTAAGGGACCCTCTCATAAGTCACAAGCCCTCCAGTCTAATCAAGTCATCACCAACCTCGTCCAGAAGATTGAGTACTATTATTATAATCAAGGGGGGAGCGCTGAACCCGTAGGATTATACAGCGCCTGTGGGGGATGTGGAAGGTATTCAGGTTTAATTCAGGGAATTGTAGCACATATCCAATTCCCTAGATCAAGAGCCCCTCACCAGCATCAAGGAACCTTCCTTGAGGGGTCGACCAGTATAGGTAAGGCTTTGTTAACAACCATAGAGTGCTTTACCCAATTCCCTGCATCAATTTTCCCGACTGTAGTCCCATACACATTACACAGCTTGTAAGCCAAAAATGACTGGATCAATAATAATTTAATTTTAATATTTTTTTACTTTCATTCAGTGTTCTTTATTGCAGATTATAAAAAAGTATTTTTACAAATGAAGCCACTTTCAATAAAGGAACGTCAACAATGCAGTCATAGGAAAGGCTCAGAGCCTAGATAGATCTCGTCTCATACATAGACACAAACAATATAACAAATGATTTTTTATACACGTGGCTATTGCCCCAGGACGGTAGTTATTACCTCTTGTCGATTATTTGGTTAGTTTGCGTCATAAGCTGAAAAACAATGTGCACTGCTTATCTAAAGCTGATTTTTTTTCATTGGATAGACACAGTAAGCCTATACTGTTTCGTTTTAGGCAACACACATACCGCTGACCTATGGTGCAAATTTAATATGTACTATTTTAACTTTCTGTGAGAAAATCGACTAACTAGATTTTCTATACATAAGTTCTATACGAGTGTTTGTCCCTATTCATAACATAAAATTACACCCACATCGTAAATGCGTTAACATCTACGACTGAAACAAATCACTCATTTCAGAAAAGTGGTTTGATCCTAGTCAAGACCTCTTGGTCCAATGAATTAAAACAGTAGGTTGAAACCTGATTGCCTATCATTCTGCAGGCGCTGTGACCCGTTAGGTTAATGGACACAGATGCAGCTAACGCGACATTTTAGTGTGGCGCTCCCAGTAATTGAGGTGTTTTATCGTTTCGTTCTCCAGGAGCTTTGTCAAGCCGATTGACCTGAAGAGTGTAACGGCTTGAGGTTCTCAAATCCTGTCTTTTTCTAGCAGATGAGAACGACATGTTACCACAATAAAATGTCACATTACTTGCATCTATGTCCATGTACCTAACATTTTGTCGGTAATTTTATCATTATTGTTATGACCCTTTCTGGTTTAGCACTTCCCATGATAAGAATTAGACATAATACATAACAAGAATATATTATCTCTTCGAGGGTGGTTCCTAACCGTGCCTTTATGATGAAGGGCACTTGATCTAAGGAATTAAGGCGTCCCTACCCTTCCTTTGATCAAACTTGATTACCTCCTATTCTTCATTACCTGTATAATTTCCACGGGTTCAGCGCTTCCACATAGTGATATATCATAATGTTCACTGGTATTCATTTTCTTACACAAATAACTCGCACATAGGAGAGAGGAGCTTACGACGACGTTTCGGTCCGACTTGGACCATTTACAACGTCACTAGGCGGTGGGCGCATCTCATTCTACAACCACATCCCAATCATCCTATATAAATAGGAAGAGCCTCAATGTTGTCTTCTTGAGCTCCTCGTATATTAAACTATGGCTACAATTTCTAGTCCTGCTCGTGTGCTCGTAGCGTTTTGAACACATACTCAACATGGGTAAGTTGTCCAATCCTCGAGGAACATGTGCAACATCTGGGTATCTTTATTTGGAGACGTTTCGCCATCCAGTGGTTCTTATTAATACAAAGACATAATGTGAAGAATGTAGAATTATAAACAAAAGATGAGGTAATCAGTCCCTCAGTGTTAAAGTTGAAGAGCACCGTAGTCTTGAAGCATCTGAAGCACAGGCATGAAGCTTCATGCCTGTGCTTCAGATTCTTGAAGACTACTGTCCTCTTCACCAGCTCCAAGACTGAGGGACTGATTACCTCATCTTTTGTATATACTGCAATTCTACATTTTTCACATTATGTCTATGTATTGTATTGATAAAGCCAATGGTTGGCGAAACGTCTACAAATAAAGATACCCAGATGTTGCACATGTGTCTAATTCTTCTTTCTGTCGGTACTGTATATCATTCATGTACACCTTGAGGAAACTATCCATATGAAAACATCCAGTAGAAGATAAACATCATGAACCTGACGCTGCGACTTTTTTATCAGTAGATGTTTATTTTTGGTTGTTGGTTTAGATTAGATTAAAAAGCACTGTGAGTATACGAGTTAATATAAATTGACGGACACTGAACGTACAGCAGATAAGACGGACGTCTGGTTAACAACAGTCGTAGCCACAGAGTAAACTATACAGTCTATGTACATATATATACGTGAATCTCTATTTTTTTTATTTGTGCTTCGTTTACAAGCCATCGATTTCTTCACTACACACAATGCTAACCACAAACTTCACAAGACTCGGAAAACTTCTGATGTTATTCTAATGACATCTAATTATTAGAATGCTCTACCCACTAACGAATTTACACAGAGTACGATTTGGTAAATTAACAGATATTTTTAGTAATTAAGTTTTTCAAGATTAGCAATGAGTACAAGTTAAAAAAATATAAAAATTAACCAGTAAAAATACTAATATAGAGTAATGGAAGTTTTCCTATATATTAACTGTGGTAATGAAAGTACAGACTGAATAAAGAGTTGTGTTGTATATGAGAATGTTTTGAATACTGACTATCACTACACGAGGGTCTGCAACACTCATACCATCGTAGACACGATGTATCACAATACTGATAAGAATATTAAGGGCGACAACACTCTGGTAAATAGAAAACTATAAAATATCTAAGTCAAACCATTATTTACTATTCCTGAATGCATTACTCTGACAAGGTTAGGAAATTATTAGCAGAGAGGGAGTGGAGGTGTAGAGATGTGGTGTTTCAGAAGGTAGCGATGGGTCTATAAAGTCCCATGTCTCCGCAGAGCCGCAGCCTGAGTGAAGGAATGGCCTTCACTGCCTGGTGGATACAAGTGAGGAAGTTTGAGCAGTCACAGAGGAGGACGTAGTGAAGGCTGCCGTTTTGGGGTTTGGATTTGTGTAGCGTCAGCCGCCGCAGTCCCACCTCGTTAGTCAAACTCTTGTACAACGTTTTGGCTCCTGCAGAAAACACAGTAACAGTAATGGTGCTGATACGTCCTGGACAATATGCACTTTATAATACTACTAATATATATTTAACAATTACACTGTATAATACTAGTAATACATCCTGGATAACATATACTTTATATCATATATCCATGACAACACACTCCGTCAGCTGATGCTGGTGAAGGGCTTCTGCTCCTGGGAAATAAAGCTACTGTACGCTTCCTCGGATCAAACCTGATAGACTTGCGTTCTTCAACCGTTTCATGACCTTTACGGGTTTAGCGCTCTCCCAGTGTTGTGCATGCTGGTATATGGTGGGTAATCCTAAGTAATCTATACGACTCTCATAAACTTCTTTTGTAATAATCTATAGTATTGGCTAAGCCTATATTATGACACTTATTATTATTGTTGCTGTCATAATTAAATCAAGCACTAAACTCTTAAGGATCACACAACACTATAAAGAGCAAGAATTTTGTGTAAGCTTGAGCTGTCAATGATTGTTTTCTTCTCCAATAAATTGTATTGTCTCTTACTTGCACAAAAACTAGTATAACTGTAGCATATATACATGTACACTTTAAGTAGAATAATACTGAAATTATACAATATTTGTGTGTGGCTTATGAGCAGTGGGTTGGCAATGTACCGCTTGACATTGTTTATTAATATTAACCTCGATAATAGATACCCACAAATTGATTTAAAAAGACACATGAGCAAACACAATCTAAACCATTGTTTTTTGTGGTCATCTCTATCTTCCTATTGAAGTTTCTAACACTGGCATTCTTACTATCACTTTTCATATCAGAATTAAGGTATCCTTCTATTAATACGTATTATTATAAGAAAAAATAGATAATCAGTATTGCCATAAAGCTTATTTTTTTAATATACATTTAACTTAAACTACTTAATGATTTTCACTCTACTTTTCGTTATATTAATAATTATATCATATTCATACTGAAATAATTTACAAGCATTATGCACCATAAGTATAATAATGAACAAGACGGTATATACACTGAGAAGTATATTTCTGTCAGTGTGTATACAGAGAGTTCACTTTAATCCCTGTTTTAGGTAATAATCTTATCTGGTGGTGACAAGGTTACGAAGGACCCAAATAATCTAAGTGTAGTAGATAGGCTTTAAATCCCATTAACCAGGCAACAAATGGCCAACATGCACTAACTAGTACAGCGTCCAAGAAAATATACACTAGTAACACGTCCAGTATAATATACACTAGCAACACGTCCTGGACAACATACACTAGCAACACGTCTTGGACAACATACACTTGCAACACGTCTTGGACAACATACACTAGCAACACGTCCTGGACAACATACATTAGCAACACGTCTTGGACAACATACACTAGCAACACGTCCTGGACAACATACACTAGCAACACGTCTTGGACAACATACACTAGCAACACGTCCTGGACAACATACACTAGCAACACGTCCTGGACAACATACACTAGCAACACGTCCTGGACAACATACACTAGCAACACGTCTTGGACAACATACACTAGCAACACGTCCTGGACAACATACACTAGCAACACGTCCTGGACAACACACACTAGCAACACGTCTTGGACAACATACACTAGCAACACGTCCTGGACAACATACACTCAGTAATGTTAACACTAACAGCCCACATACAACTGGAGACTTTTCGAAGTTGTAATTATGGGTTAAATAAACAAAGACGTGATCAATATTTGTAATTGAAGTTGTAGCAACTCATCTGTCTAGCAGGTTCTGATATAACTAGGCTCAGCTTAACCTTCATCTGTCTCATTTATTTATCAGCTCAGACAGATTCTGGTCTCTGCTGTTTACCTGCATAGCTGTCATGCTTTTACGTACTTAACCAAACATTACCTAACCTCACAATAAAGAACTCGTTACTTGATGATTGAATAATAATCTTTATTTCTACAAGTACAAGGTATACAGTCCTAGCTGACATCAATGACATACTAATATATAGAAAGCTGCTTGTTATGCTGAGCATTTCGGGCAAATTAGGTCAATTTTGTTACCAGGATGCGACCCACACCAGTCGACTAACACTCGGGTACCTGTCTAACTGATAGGTGAACAAATACAGCAGGTGCCATAAGGAAACATATCCTGATATTTCCACCCGTACCGGGGATCGACCCCCGGACCTCAGTGTGTAATCTGAGTGCGCTAGCAATCGATGTACGGGACACCTCACATCATAGTTATGTGAGTTCGCACTGGAAAAAAGTTGTGCAAATAAAAATTTATTTATTAAAATCCCTTTAAAGTTGAAGGGTTCTGGACCAGGAAATTGGAACAACTCTGTACTTCCGTGAATTAAGTTTAACTGTCTTCCACTGATCATTCCCCAGGCGTCGTATAGCACTTATGGGTTTAGTGCTTCCCTATGAATATAACAATAATATTAATAATTATATTATTATTATTATTATTATTACTATTATTATTATTATTATTATTAGTAGTAGTAGTAGTAATGGTAAAACATTAGATATTGTACATTGTAAGACTTACGTTAGTTAGGTAATGGTTATGCACCATGTAAGTAGTGTGATATACGTCTTTTTTAGAAAAATAACGTCATATTCTTTCTTAGAATATAAAAATAGCCACAAAAATTTGAAGTAGGCCAAAATGAAGTTAGAAAGATAGAGGTCTATCTCCCTCGTCAGTCCAGCACAATTTTGATCTCGAAATTTCCATTCACTTTAGTTATATATACACAAGAAAGTATGTCTCTCAGTGTATATACAGTGAAAGATTACTTTTATACCTAATTAAGTGATTAAAGTGTTTTCGACTGGTGGTGAACCGGTTACATGCAACCTTAATGACCCATGTGTAGTAGAGAGGCTGATTCAGCAACCAACCTCACCTGTCCATGCCAGCCAGTTCCTCTCAAACTTCTCGCCATCATCCCCCTCAAACACTTTGAAGACGGTGATGATATATCCGGTGGACGCCGACGTTGGCTTGCGGGAAATTTTTTCTGTTGAATACAAAAGTTAATGTATGAGAGATTTATTTACTAGGACGCAAACGCATCCTAAATGTTCAATTTACTCTTAACACACACATGTGTATATATTTAATAAATCACACTCATACCTGACTAATATTAGTAAAAACTAGCCCACTGAAGTTGCTAATTTGATAACCGCAAAATGACCGTGTGTTTCGTCCTCACGATAACTCGTGAAGACTTTTGAGGCCTAAAAAAAAAAAAAAAAATCTGAGCTTCACAGAGTAGGCCAATGGCAGATAAAAGACGAGCGCCTCTCTTCCCTACATACGATGGATTACTGCTCTAACTGCGCTAAAATCACCACTACGACTCATCTAACAGAGAATATAAACACTAGCCAGTTCTTCGTCCTCCTTCAGGGAAGGATCGGGATGCCTTGACGTTCGTTATGGCAACTGAAGCTATCCTCTCCTTACTTGAATAAAACATTATTTCATAGAGGGGCAGAAGGGCTGATGGTGTGATCTTAGAAACAAGGAGCCAACTTGCCCAAGGGACATTGATGCTAATGAAAAGCTCTTGATCACAGGATTTGGAGCTGCCGTCCGCTTCCTTGAATCATACCTGATTACTCCATAGCCTTCCTCCCCCTTCCCCGGAGAGGTTGTATGACCCTTACGAATATATTATAATAATTACCTAGGGGAGGTCGTGCCAACATGGCCACCTCTTCGAAGGTGTCGAAATAGTGTGGGCAGGTGAAGCCGGTCTTGGCTGGATCAAGGGCGGTGAGGCTGTGTTGTCTGACCTTGTTGATCACCTGGTGAGCGTCACACTGCCGCCCGTCCACCACCCACACCACCATGTATGGGAACTCAACTGTGTGTGCCATGCAGAACACATATCAACAATTATCACACAAGGTTACATAGTATCCATGTTGCCAGTAGTGCAATAACAAGAATAAATGGAGCAGTTGCTCCAAGGCCCTCAGGTGTGAGGAGTCCCTTCAGGTGTGAGGGGGCCCTTCAGGTGTGAGGGGGGCCTTCAGGTGTGAGGGGGCCTTTCAGGTGTGAGGGGGCCTTTCAGGTGTGAGGGGACCTTTCAGGTGTGAGAGGGGCCTTTCAGGTGTGAGGGGGCTCTTCAGATGTGAGGGGACCTTTCAGGTGTGAGAGGGGCCTTTCAGGTGTGAGAGGGGCCTTTCAGGTGTGAGGGGGGCCTTTCAGGTGTGAGGGGAGCCTTTCAGGTGTGAGGGGGCCTTTCAGGTGTGAGGGGGCTCGTCAGGTGTGAGGGGACCTTTCAGGTGTGAGAGGGGCCTTTCAAGGGGCCCTTCAGGTGTGAGGGAGCCCTTCAGGTGAGGGGGCCCTTCAGGTGTGAGGAGGCCCTTCAGGTGTGAGGGGGGGCCCTTCAGGTGTGAGGGGGCCCCTTCAGGTGTGAGGGGGGTCCTTCAGGTGTAAGGGGGCCCTTCAGGTGTGAGGGGGCCCTTCAGGTGTGAGGGGGGCCCTTCAGGAGTGAGGGGGCTCTTCAGGTGTGAGGGGGCCGTTCAGGTGTGTGGGGGTCCTTCAGGTGTGAGGGGGCCCTTCAGGTGTGAGGGGGGCCTTCAGGTGTGAGGGGGGCCCCTTCAGGTGTGAGGGGGGTCCTTCAGGTGTGAGGGGGCCCTTCAGGTATGAGAGGGGCCTTTCAGGTGTGAGGGGGCTCTTCAGGTGTGAGGGGGCTCTTCAGGTGTGAGGGGGTCCTTTAGGTGTGAGGGGGCTCTTCAGGTGTGAGGGGGCTCTTCAGGTGTGAGGGGGGTCCTTCAGGTGTGAGGGGGCCCTTCAGGTGTGAGAGGGGCCTTTCAGGTGTGAGGGGGCTCTTCAGGTGTGAGGGGGGCCCCTTCAGGTGTGAGGGGGGTCCTTCAGGTGTGAGGGGGCTCTTCAGGTGTGAGGGGGCTCTTCAGGTGTGAGGGGACTCTTCAGGTGTGAGGGGGCTCTTCAGGTATGAAGAGGCTCTTCAGGTGTGAGGGGGCTCTTCAGGTGTGAGGGGGGCTCTTCAGGTGTGAGGGGACTCTTCAGGTGTGAGGGGGCCCCTTCAGGTGTGAGGGGGGTCCCTCAGGTGTGAGGGGGCCCTTCAGGTGTGAGGGGACCTTTCAGGTGTGAGAGGGGCCTTTCAGGTGTGAGGGGGCCCTTCAGGTGTGAGGGGACCTTTCAGGTGTGAGAGGGGCCTTTCAGGTGTGAGGGGGCTCTTCAGGTGTGAGGGGGCCCCTTCAGGTGTGAGGGGGGTCCTTCAGGTGTGAGGGGGCTCTTCAGGTGTGAGGGGACCTTTCAGGTGTGAGGGGGCTCTTCAGGTGTGAGGGGACCTTTCACGTGTGAGGGGGCTCTTCAGGTGTGAGGGGGCTCTTCAGGTGTGAGGGGGCTCTTCAGGTGTGAGGGGACCTTTCAGGTGTGAGGGGGCTCTTCAGGTGTGAGGGGACCTTTCAGGTGTGAGGGGGCTCTTCAGGTGTGAGGGGGCTCTTCAGGTGTGAGGGGGCTCTTCAGGTGTCAGGGGGCTCTTCAGGTGTGAGGGGGCTCTTCAGGTGTGAGGGGGCTCTTCAGGTGTGAGGGGACCTTTCAGGTCTTCAGTGGTGTGAGGGGGCTCTTCAGGTGTGAGGGGGCTCTTCAGGTGTGAGGGGGCTCTTCAGGTGTTTACCTGGAGTTTACCTGGAGAGAGTTTCGGGGGTCAACGCCCCCGCGGCCCGGTCTGTGACCAGGCCTCCTGGTGGATCAGCGCCTGATCAACCAGGCTGTTGCTGCTGGCTGCACGCAAACCAACGTACGAGCCACAGCCCGGCTGATCAGGAACTGCCTTTAGGTGCTTGTCCAGTGCCAGCTTGAAGACTGCCAGGGGTCTGTTGGTAATCCCCCTTATGTGTGCTGGGAGGCAGTTGAACAGTCTCGGTCCCCTGACACTTATTGTATGGTCTCTTAACGTGCTAGTGACACCCCTGCTTTTCATTGGGGGGATGGTGCATCGTCTGCCAAGTCTTTTGCTTTCGTAGTGAGTGATTTTCGTGTGCAAGTTCGGTACTAGTCCCTCTAGGATTTTCCAGGTGTATATAATCATGTATCTCTCCCTCCTGCGTTCCAGGGAATACAGGTTTAGAAACCTCAAGCGCTCCCAGTAATTGAGGTGTTTTATCTCCGTTATGCGCGCCGTGAAAGTTCTCTGTACATTTTCTAGGTCGGCAATTTCACCTGCCTTGAAAGGTGCTGTTAGAGTGCAGCAATATTCCAGCCTAGATAGAACAAGTGACCTGAAGAGTGTCATCATGGGCTTGGCCTCCCTAGTTTTGAAGGTTCTCATTATCCATCCTGTCATTTTTCTAGCAGATGCGATTGATACAATGTTATGGTCCTTGAAGGTGAGATCCTCCGACATAATCACTCCCAGGTCTTTGACGTTGGTGTTTCGCTCTATTTTGTGGCCAGAATTTGTTTTGTACTCTGATGAAGATTTAATTTCCTCATGTTTACCATATCTGAGTAATTGAAATTTCTCATCGTTGAACTTCATATTGTTTTCTGCAGCCCACTGAAAGATTTGGTTGATGTCCGCCTGGAGCCTTGCAGTGTCTGCAATGGAAGACACTGTCATGCAGATTCGGGTGTCATCTGCAAAGGAAGACACGGTGCTGTGGCTGACATCCTTGTCTATGTCGGATATGAGGATGAGGAACAAGATGGGAGCTAGTACTGTGCCTTGTGGAACAGAGCTTTTCACCGTAGCTGCCTCGGACTTTACTCTGTTGACGACTACTCTCTGTGTTCTGTTAGTGAGGAAATTATAGATCCATCGACCAACTTTTCCTGTTATTCCTTTAGCGCGCATTTTGTGCGCTATTACGCCATGGTCACACTTGTCGAAGGCTTTTGCAAAGTCTGTATATATTACATCTGCATTCTTTTTGTCTTCTAGTGCATTTAGGACCTTGTCGTAGTGATCCAGTAGTTGAGACAGACAGGAGCGACCTGTTCTAAACCCATGTTGCCCTGGGTTGTGTAACTGATGGGTTTCTAGATGGGTGGTGATCTTGCTTCTTAGGACCCTTTCAAAGATTTTTATGATATGGGATGTTAGTGCTATTGGTCTGTAGTTCTTTGCTGTTGCTTTACTGCCCCCTTTGTGGAGTGGGGCTATGTCTGTTGTTTTTAGTAACTGAGGGACGACCCCCGTGTCCATGCTCCCTCTCCATAGGATGGAAAAGGCTCGTGATAGGGGCTTCTTGCAGTTCTTGATGAACACAGAGTTCCATGAGTCTGGCCCTGGGGCAGAGTGCATGGGCATGTCATTTATCGCCTGTTCGAAGTCATTTGGCGTCAGGATAACATCGGATAGGCTTGTGTTAATCAAATTTTGTGGCTCTCTCATAAAAAATTCATTTTGATCTTCGACTCTCAGTCTGGTTAGCGGCTTGCTAAAAACTGAGTCATATTGGGACTTGAGTAGCTCACTCATTTCCTTGCTGTCATCTGTGTAGGACCCATCTTGTTTAAGTAGGGGCCCAATACTGGACGTTGTTCTCGATTTTGATTTGGCATAGGAGAAGAAATACTTTGGGTTTCTTTCGATTTCATTTATGGCTTTTAGTTCTTCCCGCGATTCCTGACTCCTAAAGGATTCTTTTAGCTTAAGTTCGATGCTTGCTATTTCTCTGACCAGTGTCTCCCTGCGCATTTCTGATATATTGACCTCTTTTAGCCGCTCTGTTATTCTTTTCCGTCGCCTGTAAAGGGAGCGCCTGTCTCTTTCTATTTTACATCTACTCCTCCTTTTTCTTAGAGGAATAAGCCTTGTGCATACATCGAGTGCCACCGAGTTAATCTGTTCTAGGCATAAGTTTGGGTCTGTGTTGCTTAGTATATCTTCCCAGCTTATATCGGTTAGGACTTGGTTTACTTGGTCCCACTTTATGTTTTTGTTATTGAAGTTGAATTTGGTGAATGCTCCCTCGTGACTAGTCTCATTTTGTCGGTCTGAGGCTCCACGCATACATGTCTGAACCTCAATTATGTTGTGATCTGAGTATATTGTTTTTGATATGGTGACATTTCTTATCAGATCATCATTGTTAGTGAAGATGAGGTCTAGTGTATTCTCCAGTCTAGTAGGCTCTATTATTTGCTGGTTTAAATTGAATTTTGTGCAGAGATTTAAAAGCTCGTGTGAGTGTGAGTTTTCATCAGAGCTGCCTCCTGGTGTTATTACTGCAACAATATTATTTGCTATATTCCTCCATTTTAGGTGCCTTAAGTTGAAATCCCCCAGGAGCAAGATGTTGGGTGCAGGAGCTGGAAGATTTTCCAGACAGTGGTCAATTTTTAACAGCTGTTCCTGGAATTGCTGGGATGTTGCATCCGGAGGCTTGTAGACTACCACAATGACTAGGTTTTGGTTCTCGACCTTTACTGCTAAAACTTCCACTACGTCATTTGAGGCATTAAGCAGTTCTGTGCAAACAAGTGACTCTGCAATGTACAGGCCAACCCCCCCCCTTTTGCCTGTTCACTCTGTCACATCTGTATAGGTTGTAACCTGGGATCCATATTTCGTTGTCCAAGTGATCCTTTATGTGGGTCTCAGTGAAAGCCGCGAACATTGCCTTTGCCTCTGCAAGCAGTCCACGGATGAAAGGTATTTTGTTGTTTATTGCTGGCTTTAGACCCTGTATATTTGCAAAGAAGAATGTTATCGGACTGGTGGTATTGTTGGTACTGGGGGGGGATTTTTTTTCCGGCATTAGTATCTGTATCTGTTGGTTTGGAGTGGAGGCCATCGACTGTGGTTCCACTCCAGGAATGACTGGATTTGGTGTACGATTTCTGCCATTTCCTGCCAGTTTTTTTTCCTTCCTGGCACTAAAAAACCTCTCCCTCTTGAGTGGCTGTGGCTACCCAGGTTTTCCCATGGCCTGGATGTTTTGTATCTTTTTGTCCCCTTTAGATGGTATGCCTGGCAATTTAAGTTATAGCACAGTCTTTCCTGTACTGAAGAGGTACACATTTCAGGGTGAAAAAGCTTACAGGAAGGGAGTTTGCATTTTCCTGTTGTCATATGGGCATGACATTTTCTAGGGTGGTCATAGTTGCATGTCCCATCTGTTTTTCCAGATTTCCCATGCCAGCAGATACCAAGTGCATAGTATGTGCACAGGCTTGGTTTCCGTTTGCCTTGGGTTTCTGTGACTGTATTCCCTGTTGGTGCATGTTTCCCTGTCTTATTCCTATCCTCCTTAGCACCAACAATGGAGCTCCCACCAGTTGTTTTTGGTAATTTATCCTCACTATTGCTATTGGAGTCCTCTTGTTTGCTATTTCCTGCGGTATTTCTGGTTTGCAATATTGGTTTTATCTTATCTTTGACTACACTTGTTTCCCTACTATGGCTCCTGTCCTCTATGAGGTCATTTATATGTATTCCTTCCTGCGTATAATTCCCGACTACCTGGACAAAATCTCCAGCTTCACCATTACTGTCTACCAGGACAGTATCTCCAGCTTCACCATTTCTGTCTCCCAGGACAGCACCTCCAGCTTCACCATTACTGTCTCCCAGGACAGTATCTCCAGCTTCACCATTACTGTCTCCCAGGACAGCACCTCCAGCTTCACCATTACTGTCTCCCAGGACAGCACTATCAGCCCTACATTTACTGACTACCAGGACATCACCTCCAGCCTTACAGTTTGTGACTACATGGCCAGTATCAAGGGCAGTACCATTCAGCCCGGACTTTTTATGTTCCCATCTGTTGTAGAAAGCTTCCAGGTTTTCTATGAAAGCAGCTTTGATGTTATCCTCTTTTAATACCCTTGTGATTTTAGTCCACAGATTTTCCTCATTTGGGCATACCCAAAAACACTTCTCTGTTTTAATACTGCTTGTAGCTAGTTCTGGGATATCTGCACAAGGAGCGTGACACCAATTTCCACAAAAATGACAATTTATCCATGTGGTAGCCCGTTTGTTTGACTGACCACAGACTACACACAGCTTCATAATGATTTGAATGGTTGATTTACTGCAAGTCTACTAGCAACCTCTTGAATATTATATTAATAACCTTAAATGAAGCTCTAGCTATTTGTATTTCTGTTTCTAACTCTTTTTGTATATTGGACAGCTTACCGTCACGTTCCTGATTTTTAATGTTTGTGTTTATAAGGGCGCCTACAAACCCATCCGTTTACAGTCTGCTTTATTGTCCAACGAAACTGTTTGAAACCAGTCCCGGGTTCGGAGCAGTCAAGGGTTCGGACCAGTCAAGGGTTCGGACCAGTCGATCTGCTCTGATCAGTGGGTCACTTATTTAAAACATACTGGTCGGTGATTTGAGCTAACACATGAAGGATCTACTGGAAATTATCTACCCGAGTAATATGTGATTTGACTGATACAAAAGTATAACTTGCGTGTTGAAGAGCCGGTGATATCTGGCAGCTCCTACAATGACGTACAGTCGACCTCTTTGTTTATCAATCGCTGTATCTGGCTTTTCTATTTTTGTTTTTCCGTCTCCACCACAATAAATGCTATATTATCACTATAGTTGACTGGTGCAAATTTTGGAGGAAGGGCGCTTTTTCTGTAGTAATAATTGCTTCTCGTTGTGTATATTCGACCGCTGGTAACTACAGGTTATATGAAATTCACAGTAACGTCTCGTATTTCAAGAAAATGAAACTAATGAAAGTCACTCCACTCCACTAAGTACCATTATAATACTGGTTAGTTGCTACTACAACACTGTATTCTGCTATTCACTGGTATCACTAGATTATATGCGAGTACACTAGCAGGCCAGGAAGATTATTAAAAACAGCTGACCTGTGGTAAGTTTCTGGCGACTTCTGGCACCTGCCTCTATAGGGGGCTCTTCAGGTGTGAGGGGGCTCTTCAGGTGTGAGGGGGCTCTTCAGGTGTGAGGGGGCTCTTCAAGTGTGAGGGGGCTCTTCAGGTGTGAGGGGACTCTTCAGGTGTGAGGGGACTCTTCAGGTGTAAGGGGGGGGGAACACAAGATTCCACTTTTTGCATAAAAAAATATCTTTAATGAAAAAAAAAATCCTAAATTTCAAAACGATTTGTGTAATTATAATTTATTTTATGCATCATTCTCAGTAATTAGTTATGGGTTTAAAAAAAATTGACAAAAAAATATCTTGCATATACGTATGTGTCCTGCCAAGTTCCCACTTGCTTTAGACACTGTAAACAAAACAAAACAATGAACAATGGTACAACCCAACCACATATAGAGTGTAAATCAGAAGGCAAGAGTACTGTATAGTTACGGCTACACTTGGCGCCCTCTTCAGCAACATAGATGAATTAGTGATTTATTTACGGCTACACTTGGCGCCCTCTTCAGCAACATAGATGAATTAGTGATTTATTTAGCTCGCTCGTGGTTCGTTGCTATTATTATAGCCATAACCAAGCGCTAAACCCGTAAGGGTCGTGAATCCCTGCTATAACGCTATATTTAGTGTCATAAGCGTGTTCGTGCTATACTCAGCGCCATAAGTGAATCCATGCTATATTTAGCACAGTAGATGGGCCCGTGCTATATTTATCACATGTGGCCGTGCTATTTTAACACATTAGTTGGGTCTATATGTTATATCTAGCACTATAAATGAATACGTTACATATTTATTGCCACAGATGGGTTCATAATATATATAGCACAGGTCTGGGCAACTTTTAACATTATATATGACCCCATGCTATATTTAGTGCCATAGAAGGATCTGTGTTTTATTGAGAACCAGAGATGGAACTGGGCTACATATATCACCAGAGATGACACTTCGCTACATAAAGAACCATAGTTGACACTGAGCTCCATATATTACCAGAGAAGAGACTACGCTACATATAGCACCAGCGATGACACTGTGCTACATATAGCACCAGCGATGACACTGTGCTACATATAGCACCAGCGATGACACTGCGCTACATATAGCACTAGAGATGACTCTGTGCTACATATATCACCAGAGATGACACTGTGCTACATATATCACCAGAGATGACACTGTGCTACATATATCACCAGAGATGACACTGTGCTACATACATCACCAGAGATGACACTGTGCTACATATATCACCAGAGATGACACAGTGCTACATATATCACCAGAGATGACACTGTGCTACATATATCACCAGAGATGACACTGTGCTACATATATCACCAGAGATGACACAGTGCTACATATATCACCAGGTCACTTGTTCTATCTAGGCTGGAATATTGCTGCACACTAACAGCACCTTTCAAGGCAGGTGAAATTGCCGACCTAGAAAATGTACAGAGAACTTTCACGGCGCGCATAACGGAGATAAAACACCTCAATTATTGGGAGCGCTTGAGGTTCCTAAACCTGTATTCCCTGGAACGCAGGAGGGAGAGATACATGATTATATACACCTGGAAAATCCTAGAGGGACTAGTACCGAACTTGCACACGAAAATCACCCACTACGAAAGCAAAAGACTTGGCAGACGATGCACCATCCCCCCAATGAAAAGCAGGGGTGTCACTAGCACGTTAAGAGACCATACAATAAGTGTCAGGGGCCCGAGACTGTTCAACTGCCTCCCAGCACACATAAGGGGGATTACCAACAGACCCCTGGCAGTCTTCAAGCTGGCACTGGACAAGCACCTAAAGTCAGTTCCGGATCAGCCGGGCTGTGGCTCGTATGTTGGTTTGCGTGCAGCCAGCAGCAACAGCCTGGCTGATCAGGCTCTGATCCACCAGGAGGCCTGGTCTCAGACCGGGCCGCGGGGGCGTTGACCCCCGGAACTCTCTCCAGGTAAACTCCAGAGATGACACTGTGCTACATATATCACCAGAGATGACACTGTGCTACATATATCACCAGAGATGACACTGCGTTACATATATCACCAGAGATGACACTGTGCTACATATATCACCAGAGATGACACTGCGTTACATATATCACCAGAGATGACACTGAGTTTGAGTTAGTCATAAAGTGTCCGTGAGAGAACTCTGGCTTCACATATGAACGGGTTAGCAGATAACTTTTCATCAACCTCTGTTATGAGGAGCGTACCTTGATGTTGACCAAGGGCTCTTGATCTAAGAAATTGGAGTAACCCTTCCATTCTCTGCATCAAACCTGACTGCATTCCATTTTCCAAGCGCTGCATAACCCCTACGAGTTTACAGCAACCCCATGAGTATAACAATAAGTGTTTACTATTTGGTAAGAACAACAATGTTCCATTCCCGGAATACCAGTTTCAACAGGCGATGACAGATTTATTCCATCTTGATGAAAACATTTCTGGTCATGGACTAGGCCGCGGGGGCGTCGACCCCCGAAACACTCTCCAGGTATACATGAATATGGCCTTCACGGGTAGGTTGACAAACTGGATGTATGTGTCACTCCTGCCCAATAATGGCTCCTCAACTGTCATGATGATGCTGACGGGGTACTCCACCAGGTGGGGGTTGGTGAGGAAACTTCCACGGGTGGAGCTACCAACAAATTTAGCGCTGAAATTCACTATTTTTTCAAGAAATGGGATGACACCGCTATTGGCCCAATGCCCTCGGTCTAATGGGTGAGCAGATGCTGTAGTTGGCGTGGCCTACAGGATGATCCGCGACACTACTGGGACACAAGTCCCCGAAGTTTTGAGTAAATGGCCTAGACAACCGACAAAATGATAAATAAGACACTTGTACAACACTTCGGAATCTTAATCTGGAAAAGTTTCACCAGGGAATTCTTCACAGCTTGCATAACCTATAGGCTCTGTACCTTTGATGTTCCCAGAGATTTTCTACTTCCTCATTCACCTAGACACCGTGGAATCTTCTGCCGAGCTCACTGCATACCTCCCTGTTATTTCCTGTAAGTGCTCCGCCCTCCCTTCTCAGTGTTATCACTTGACCCTTTACCATCATATTTATTCTGGTGTGACTATGAAGAGCTGCTTTGGTTTTTGACTTTTGCCTTAGTTGATATGTCCGTTTCAACTTAAGTTTTCAGCTTCCCTCCTCACCCGAAGATATCTGTGTCTCTTTTGGTCTCTGGCGTTTATGTAAGCTGTACTTTTCTACGCTCTTGTTTCTCGATTTTTGTCTCTTTACATTGACAACTGAACCATAGGGTCACCCAACGTCTCCTATCAATTCCTCTGGGGGTTAGTGCAAACCTGTCAACAGCTTCTTTGGTCTTCTGGTTATAAATTGTGGGCGTTTCCTGGGTTTAGTTTCCCTTAAACTCATCACCTCACTGTATGGGCACAAAAAAATGTCACATTCTCTCATGATTGTCTTTCCTGTACATTAACATCATCGATTCTCGAGTTCTCTTCTCTTTAATTTCACTTCCACAAAGTAAGAATAAAAACACATCGACCCCTTGTATCGAAGTGGCGTTCCATATTCAGCCTTATATATGCCCGTCTCGCAGGAGTTGAAAAATAAGATCCATTCTCACTGATTTGTCATTCCCTCTTATTCCCGTCGCTTCTGAAACATGCTACATCAGAAAGTTCTGCAATGTAGACTCAACTTACTCCGTCTCTGAGCCTCCACGTGAATCCCGGGCTTCTCGCTCTATAGTTTCCATTTATGAGAGAGTGTGAGGGAGCTGATACAGTGGCTTGGCAGGTAGGGTAAGGCAGCGTGAATCAGGTGTTGAAGTGTTAATCAAGAATTACCTGGCAGGTAGGGTGTCAGGTATAGTAGCAGTGCTAATCAAGAGTAAACTGCCAGGTAGGATAAGGAAGCGTAAGTCGGGTATAGTAGTAATGACTGACCTGGAAAGTAGGGTGAGTCAGGTGTGTTAGTAAGAGTAGTATTCACTGACTGGCAGGTATGGAGTTAGGTTTGTAATAGTAGTAATGACTGACCTGGCAACAGGTAGAGTGAGGTATATCAGCAAGAGTGATAATGACAACTAACCTGCACCCATCTCGCCGCCACGCTCCAGGTTGATAAGCACCATGCCCTGCAGCGCCGCGCTGCTCACCCCTGACCCACACACCGCCGCCTTGAACGCCTGGCAACCACACACTCATTCACATTACTCAAATCTACAACTTTTACTCTAAATTAATGCTTTTTAGCCAAAATATCTTATTTTTAGTGGAAAACTGAAATTTCCTAAAAGTGTTTGAAATTTAAAACAAAATAAAACTTGAAAATATTGTGAAATAACAAGTTTTTATTTCGTGTAGAATATACTTGGAGTTTACCTGGGTAAACTCCAGGTAAACTCCAGTTTAATGTACTTATTTCATATTGTTTTAAATTATTGATTGTACCAAATTATTCCACAGTTATCACAATAAATTTGCTTTAGTTAACGAATTCTCTGTGATTTTAACTGCATAAAAACGAACTTTATTTCAGAGAAAATTCACTGCCTCGTGAGTTAACAACATTATTTTAAATTAAAATACAAAAGTAAATAAAGACACATCTTGATGCATCAAGATGTGTATGAGAGCAGCCAGGGAAGGGTGGCAAGAAGTCAGTTATGGTGAGGACATCAGGAGAGGTTGCCAAGGTGACAGGGAAAAAAAGAAAGAGAGGAAGGCGGCAAGTCAAGAAGGGACGGGGGTAGGGCAGGAAGGAGCGGTGGCAGAGAAGTATGCTGTGGCTGGTACATCAGGAAAGGGCGACAGGGCAGGAAGAGGCGGTGGCAGAGATGTATGTTGTGGCTGGCACATAAGGAAAGGGCGACAGGGCAAGAAGGGGCGGTGGCAGAGACGTATGTTGTGGCTGGTACATCAGGAAAGGGCGACAGGGCAAGAAGGGGCGGTGGCAGAGATGTATGTTGTGGCTGGCACATCAGGAGAGGGCGACAGGGCAAGAAGGGGCGGTGGCAGAGATGTATGTTGTGGCTGGCACATCAGGATAGGGCGACAGGGCAAGAAGGGGCAGTGGCAGAGAAGTATGCTGTGGCTGGTACATCAGGAAAGGGCGACAGGGCAGGAAGGGGCGGTGGCAGAGATGTATGTTGTGGCTGGCACATCAGGAGAGGGTGACAGGGCAAGAAGGGGCGGTGGCAGAGATGTATGTTGTGGCTGGTACATCAGGAAAGGGCGACAGGGCACGAAGGGGCGGTGGCAGAGATGTATGTTGTGGCTGGTACATCAGGGGAGGGCGGCAGGGCAAGAAGGGGCGGTGGCAGAGAAGTATGCTGTGGCTGGTACATCAGGAAAGGGCGACAGGGCAGGAAGAGGCGGTGGCAGAGATGTATGTTGTGGCTGGCACATCAGGAGAGAGCGACAGGGCAAGAAGGGGCAGTGGCAAAGAAGTATGCTGTGGCTGGTACATCAGGAAAGGACGACAGGGCAGGAAGGGGCGGTGGCAGAGATGTATGTTGTGGCTGGTACGTCAGGAGAGGGCGACAGGGCACGAAGGGGCGGTGGCAGAGATGTATGTTGTGGCTGGTACATCAGGGGACGGCGGCAGGGCAAGAAGGGGCGGTGGCAGAGAAGTATGCTGTGGCTGGTACATCAGGAAAGGGCGACAGGGCAGGAAGAGGCGGTGGCAGAGATGTATGTTGTGGCTGGTACATCAGGAGAGGGCGACAGGGCAAGAAGGGGCGGTGGCAGAGAAGTATGTTGTGGCTGGTACATCAGGAAAGGGCGACAGGGCAGGAAGAGGCGGTGGCAGAGATGTATGTTGTGGCTGGTACATCAGGAGAGGGCGACAGGGCAAGAAGGGGCGGTGGCAGAGAAGTATGCTGTGGCTGGTACATCAGGAAAGGGCGACAGGGCAGGAAGAGGCGGTGGCAGAGATGTATGCTGTGGCTGGTACATCAGGAGAGGGCGATAGGGCAAGAAGGGGCGGTGGCAGAAAAGTAAGCTATGGCTGGTATATCAGGGGAAGGTGGCAGGGTATCAGGGAAGGATGGCAGGGCATTAAGGGAGGGTAGCAGGACATCAAGGGAGGGAAGCAAGGGTGGAGGGTTAGTGTAAGGGGTGGTGTCAGGGAACCAAGGGTAGACATCGTGGCACCTTGACGATGTGATCGCGGTGATGAATGTAGAGGTCATGTAGGGGAGAACAAAGGGCGGGTGTGACGTGGACAGCATGACCCATCATGTGGAAGACCACATGCAGGTGCTGCTCCGGCGCCTCCAGCAGCCGCAGCCGACCGTGGCTAGACGCTGTCGGGATCTGTAACAAAACATGCAACTGAAAATAATTTTAAATATAATTTTCGTAGTTATTAATTACAACGTAAACATTACCAAAACCATATATTACAGCTAAATGGAAAAATTGAGAGGAAACGTTAGACGACGTTTCGGTCCATCCTGGACCTCAGAACCAGGACGGTCCGAAAGGTCGTATAGTGATCAATTATGTGATTGGATTGTGCCCTAATCATGGCCAATGCTTTTTAGTGATAATAAAATGCTTGAATTTTCATGAAAGCATTAGCCTAATAGCTTAATTGAGCAGCCCATTACCATCCCTTGGGTGGTAGCCAAAATATTCCAGAGGCACATAATGGTCCAGGGAGGGCCCACAAGTTTTCATAGCTAAAAGAGTTTATATCTGGTTACAATCATAATGCAGACATGAATTCGGTCACAAAAAATACTACAGTGTAACCTATCTCCAAATTGGATGTGTAGAAAGTAACAGCACCAGATGATCATTTACATCAATGATCTTCCAAACATATCCCAACACCTGAAACCCATTCTCTTTGCTGACGACACGACTTATGTCATCTCCCACCCTAACCTTGCCACCCTCAACACCATTGTTAACGAGGAGCTGCTCAAAATATCGACTTGAATGACAGCCAATAAACTTACACTTAACACTGGCAAAACCTACTATATTATGTTTGGTAGCAGAGCAGGTGTTGCGCAACTTAACATTAAGATCGACAACACTCTAATTGCCAGACATAATGAGGGCAAATTCCTTGGCCTATACCTCGACAACAACCTAAATTTCAGCACCCATATCCAACACATAATAAAAAAAAGTATCCAAAACGGTGGGGATCCTCTCCAAGATACGATACTACGTGCCGCAAACTGCCCTTCTCACACTATACTATTCACTTATATATCATACCTCACCTATGATATCTGTGCTTGGGGTTCAACTGCAGCAACACACCTTAAGCCAATAATAACCCAACAAAAAGCCGTAGTAAGAATAATCACTAAATCCCATCCCTGGCAACACCCCCCCCCCCCACTCTTTATAGATCTAAACTTACTCCCTGTTCAGAACATCCACACTTACTACTGTGCAATCTATATCTACAGGACCTTAAATTCCAATATTAACCTTGACCTAAAACGCTTTCTTGATAGTTGTGACAGGATCCACAGGCATAACACCAGACACAAACATCTCTATGACATTCCCCGTGTTCGACTAAACCTTTACAAAAATTCAATGTATTTCAAAGGACCTAAATTCTGGAACACCCTACCTGAAAACTCTAGAACTGCAGACACATTCATCACTTTCAAAACTACAGTTAGAAAACATCTTATCTTCCTGATCCACCCCGACAACTAACTACATGATAACCACCTGGTGGTTCACAATTACACTCACTCACCTACTGACTATAAACCCAGAAATACTAATCTTAAAATAATAAATCCTAACTTTTTTTTTTTATATTTTATTTAAAACCAATACAGTTTAACATAAAAATAAAGGAACAGTATGGAACCTAATCAAATTAACTGACAAACGGATTGTACTTACATGCTCGCAAGATATTACAACAAAAACTTACATCAAGAACATAACTAAAAACAAAATTACATGTCACAGGGTCATGAATTGACATATATACAAAACCTTGCATATATATAAATTGTACATATAAATGACATCTGACAAAGGTTCAATACACTTGAACATAAAATATACAAAGAAGTTATATCAGTTAAATCCCATCCTTCACATTAATCAAAAACCCAAAACCTAACATCATAATCTGACTAGATAATCTACATACTTATCCCTAACAATACAGTTGAACATATCCCAACATACAAATAAACAGAAAAGAATACAGCTTAGAACACAATAACAAGCTCTATACTGTTACAATACACCCATATAAAACTTTCAGACAAATGGACTACGTCACTAAACTGTCTAGATATGTCTGTATACCATACAGACTAAAACTTAACATCAAGAACTTGCATGAACACCAAACCGGTATCAGGGTACAGACCTTAATTATAAACTTTAAAAAGAATCAATCATGCGTATATAAAGTATTACATAACGTCTGACCCATGACAAAGGCTCAATACAATAGAAAGAGATATATATTTATATATATACACATACACACACACACCCACACACACACACCCACACCCACATCCACACACACACCCACACGTACACAAAAATTTTCACAAAATCACATTAATCATATGCACTGTATGCATAATGCAACACAGGATATAAGTATCTCTCATCGTGCAAAAACCCAGCACGTAACATAAATACAAACTAAAACACACTGCATGTCGCAAATAACTTATTTCTCAAGAATCATGTTATACAAGACTGATACACATCATAATTATACATAAATCTACTATATTATACCTATATTCTGAAAAGTGTTATATCTACCATAACGAGACCTTGAGCTCTACATCCACACTTGGATGCCATAAAGTCCCAATGAAAACCAGGAAACCATTCCAAACCCACATTCACAACACTCTCACGACCCCCCCCCCCAGGGAGGCGAGCCCGCTGTTGCCCCCTGACTCCCTCCAACCTATGAAAACCCCTTCATTCACTCATATCCAATCACAGATTTACGAGAATCCCTAACGTTAGCATTCTATACCCCTCTGAGAAAGCCTGATCCCACCTCCTCCCATACAAATCTCTGTTACGACACCTCGTACTATAGAACGTTACCGCAAGAACCTTTCTTCTCTCCTCACTATCCCCTCTCCCCCTCATCACCCACGACATATATATATAATCTACCATGATATAATCTAAAGCTCTTATGACACCCTCGTCTAACCCACCCATATCTAGACTTAGAGCACGCAAAACCGACACCCCACGGCCCCCCACCCTCTGTACCAACCTACTTAACCAGCACCTAACCTCCTCTAGCCCTTCACAAAAGTAAACTACATGGAACGCTGTCTCATCCCCTCCACAGATACCACACCCCCCGCCCTCTACAACCTGTCTGTTTCGTAATATCTCACCAGACGGAAGGATCCCATGCAGAAAACGAAACATCACCTCACGCGCCCGAGGTTTTAACTTCAATTTACTAAATCTAAACCAAATACTCTTCCACGCATACATGGGGAACAAACCCTCAACTTTGACAACGCACCTACCTACAAGTAACCTACACAAAACCCTTATACGAACCTTTCTCAGTTCCCTAACCAACATAACAGCCCTCAAAACTATTTCACATTCCCTCAACTCCATTCCTCGATACCACATACCCAGCCTGTCGTGTATCCTTCCCAAACGCCCCGCGTTCACACCCTCACGCAACACTTCCCATTTAATGAACACACATTTAGCCCTCCGTCTCAAATCCAACAACCCCAACCCACCCTGACTTACAGGTAACATTACAACCTCCCTCCGTAACCAATCACAACGTGAACCCCATAAAAATTTGTACACCCGTCTTAGTATCCCCGCAATCGCTGTCCCTGTAATTGGGAACACAGCTGCAACATACCAAACCTTACTATACAATAAAATGTTCACGACTATCACTCGCTGTATCAGAGTTAGGTGCTGGGGTCTCAGAACACCTAGACGCCCCACGATCCTTTCCAATAACCTATCCGAATTTTCCTCCCGCGCCGCAACCATGTCATCCCTATAAATAATACCACAAATCTTTAAAGACACCGCCCATTCTTTAACAACATTACATCTCCCCCCCACACCCCCCACCCAAGAACCCAACCCCATGCACCTTGACTTCGCACTATTTACCTGCATACCCGTGGCACTTCCAAATAATTGCACCACCTCGTCCAACACACTCATTGACATCCCTGCACGAAAGAGAACAGTGGTGTCGTCAACATATCCAATTAACCCCGGCCAGGCCCTCCCACCCCCCACACTTCCCGCACATGGCGTACATAAGCTACGGTCAACCATTCTATAAAAGGGGTCCTGGAAACACGCAAACAATATTTGGGACATGGGGCATCCCTGTCTAAGGCCTCTTCCCATTGCAATTTCCTTCCCCATACACCCATTAATCTGTATCCTCATTTTCGCCCCCTTGTACAACGTATTTACCCACTCGACTATTTCCTCCCCAAAACCCTGTCTCCTAAGTATAACCTGCAAAGCTCCCCTTTCCACTCTATCATATGCTCCCTGCCAGTCTAGAGCCAACAAAGCCGCCCCTCCACCCCCACCCTTAGCTTCCACAAAACTTCTCAGTATCCCATGTCCTTCAATCATCGACCTTCCCGGCAACCCGAACTGAGATTTTGACACCACCCTCTCCACTACACATTTGAACCTATTACCTAAAATTTTTGCAAACACCTTATAGTCTGCACACATCAGTGATATGGCTCGGTACTCCCGAAGGGTGGGCTGCCCCTTGACCTTCGGGACCAGCACTACTACTGCTGTTTCCTGCTTCTCCCCCAACTTACCCTTCTCCTTCATACTATTAAATAACCTAACTATAAATTCCTTTATCAACGCCCAATGTTGTAAATAAAATTCTACCGGGAGACCATCAATACCGGGAGCTTTCCCATTCCTCATTCCCCTTAACACATTCTCTATTTCCTCTGCCGTAATCGTCCCACCTAAAGCCTTTCGATCACTATTTCCTAAATTACACGTCACATACGTACACACCTTGTCCAATGCCCCGTCACCCACCCCCCCACTGTTCCAGTATTTCTCGTACCAAGCCTCCGCATACGCACACATCCCCTTCGTGGTTCGTATCTCCTGCCCTACTCTATAATTCCCAACCATCTCCGTTACCTCTAAACATGGTATAGCCGTCAGCGCCTGCCTTTGCTTTTGATGCCGCAAAACACACGCTGACGGCTTGTCGCCCCAAAGCACTTCCTCCACCCCTGCCTGCATCCTTACAGCTTGAAACCTTTCATTTTGCAACACCCTCAACCTCCCCTTTATTTCAGCTATTTCATCCATAGGAAAATTATTCCCACCCACCCCCCTCCCATAGCAACCTCTTAACCTATCCTCTAAATAGTTAGCCAGTCCATATTTTAAATTATTAATACGTTTTCCTTCTCTCACATAAAACTTTCTAATCCTTTCCTTTGCGACACTATCCCACCATGTCACAATGTCATCCACTCCCTGTTCTTCCACACTAAGCTCCCTCCATAGGACTGAAAACCCCTCCAACCCCTCCTCATCTCCTAACACACTTATATTTAATTTCCAATAACTTCTATATATGTCCGCAAGCGTCCCCCACCCAACCTCCACCACCACAGCCCTATGATCTGACATTGTAGTCTCAACAGTACTGAAAGATTTCACGTTCACTCCCTGAGAAAGGTACACTCTATCTAGTCTCGCAGCATAACCACTCCTAACAAACGTATATTCAGTCTCCCACACCGCTCCCCCAAAGGCATCACGTAACCTAACATCCCTTAATAAATCCCTAAGAGCCACAGACATATATCCAGCTCCTCTTGGGTCCACATCAGCCACCCTGATTACACTATTCCAGTCCCCACCAACTATCGCCACCTCTGGCAGTGCACTTAAGAAAAACACAAGGTCCTCACACACAAAATCATTCTTTACCTTTATGTTATTTTCTGCCGGCGCATACACACTCACAAAAGACACACGCTTACCCATCCACCACCCATCCACACGCAACACCCTCCCTCCCCCTCCTCCCTCGCTTCTCTGCAAAACAAACGGGCTCGTCTCCCTTATTAAAATTCCCACACCACCTTTTAGACGGGGAGATGGCAGGGTAACTACCCGAAATCCTGCCACCTCCAACACCCTACCCTCTTTGAAATTGTGCTCCTGCAGGAACACAACATCCACTCTAGATTTATTCAGAAAATTACGAAACCAATCTCTCTTCATACCGCTACATAACCCATTAACATTTACAGACATACACCTAAGGCCTATTAAAGTTTCCACCCCTGCTTCCTCTCATCACTCTTTACAACTCCAGAGCTTGAATTTACGTTCAACACCTTCAGAGTGCTCTCTTTCCCTCCCCCCTTCTTCCGGTGCCTCCTATCATGGCTACCACCACCTACACCACTACCTTCACACTTCACCTCAGTCTTTTTCCCAGGCCTTTGTGCAGGCGTAAGGACGTCATCAGAATCTGATGTAGCCGCCCTCTTTCTCGTGACAGTCATGTTACACATATCTTGATCAGATGTTACCTCTCGATGAACCTCCACCTCCACCTGAGAATGGTGTAATGAGTCAATGGATGACTCCAAACCACCATCACGTCCCAAATTATCATGTCTCAGACTTTCTGGAAGCGACGATTCTCCAATGACACCACGCTCAGATGTAACATCCCTCTCTGGTGGTGACAACGTCTTCAACACCTCCACCAATTCCTCCTCAATCTCAAGAACCTTCTCTTGTACTTGCTGCTCCTCCTTATCCACAGGAGACGACACCTGATCAGGCAGTTGGGGGCGGGACTCCAACTCACCACCAGTCCTGTGTGCCCGATCCACTATCTCGCTCCACAAAACACCACGCCCTCCATCCGATGTTTGTTCCTCACCTGCCACCTTTGAAGCAGGGGCTGCGACGTCCACCACAGGTCCAGGCACATGTCTTCGCTTGTCACAGGTCGCCGCTATGTGATCATATTCACCACATAGGCGGCACGTACGTCGTTGTCCTGGGTACATTACCATTACCTGCGTCCTGAAATCTTGTAGGTACACATAGGATGGTATTTGGTGCCTCAAAGTCATTTTGAGGTTGAAAGAACCCTCTGGAAAACCAGCATAGGCTCCTGCCGCCCACGTACCATGTTGAGCATAATGCACCGTCCCATACTTCTCAAAAACTTTCCTTATATCTGCCTCGTCCGCCTCAAAGGGAACGTTGCGTAACTTGATCCACGTATAATACCGTGAAACATCTATCATTCTTACAGTGACAGCTGGTGTGACGTTAAGACTCACGTCCTGAAACCTGGTGATTAACGATTCATAAACCGTTGCTGATAGCAGTTTGACGAAAATTCGTTGTCCTCCGTTCAATGCTACACCATACAAGTCACAATCTTGTACTCCATAAGTCTCCCGTATGATCTTTGGCAATAAGACTTGCGCAGAACTGGTCGTTATCGTTCCTTTAAGTAGCTCGATGCCTACAGTATTTATCCTTCGTCTCAGACTAACCGCCATCTTGACGATCACAGTGCACCTAAGTTGTTAGCCGAGGTGTGACAGCACCACTTCACACCACTGCAGCCAGGTAACTCCCAATACTAATCTTAAAATAATAAATCCTAACTAGTCATAAGTTTGCCTATGATACTCCAATATAGACACCTTGTATTGTGCCAAAAGAAAAGCATTCACATTGCTAAACTCAGAAATTATGATGTAGTCACTTAGCCTTAATACCATAATCTGTAAGGATTTAATGTTAAAATTTAATCTAAGTCTGCTCGAAATGCCTAGCCAGGTTAGATGTCCTAGTGGCCCCTTCTGTAATTAGTATTTTATAACATGTAAACCACATAATACCCAAAACCTGTAAACCCCACATTGTAACCCTTATAGAGAATAAACTACCCCTCAAGGGAGGTTCCTTGACGCTGGTGAGGGGCTCTTGATCTAGGGAATTGGATCTGTGCTCCGGTTCCCTGAATTGAACCTGAATGCCTTCCATCCCCCCCCCACTTGCGCTGTATAATCCTATGGGTTTAGTGCTCCCCCATGATTATAATAATAATAAAGAGAATAAACTTGAATCATTCAAGAAAGGTTGATTTCACGAAACCTAATGTATTAAGGAGTAAACTGAAGCAGGATCATTATATTGTCTTCACATCTCTTCCGCTTCTACCAACTTTTCTGTACTCGACTGAAGAACCTGCCGTGTAGGCGAAACCTTTCGAAATAAAGACACCTAGCTGTTGCATACGTGTCTTACCTAACAGGATCAAATAGCCTATCTAGTACATAAATAACCCGCCTAACTCAAACTAGAAATATATTTGTACCACGATACTGAATTTTTTATGACCTGGTTAATAACTTTGAGAATACAGAATATTGATATTGAATCCAAATGGTGTACTATCAATAATAGTGAAGAAAAGATGAAAGGTGCAGCACAAGCTCTTATTGGTTCAACTTTTCGCTTATCAAATCATTGGCGAAACGTCTTCAGTGAAGATTCCATGCAACTGCATTTGTCTCCCTTAGTCATCCAATAAAATAGGAAAATGAAAGGCATTCAGGTTCGGTCCAAGGAAGGGGAGGATAAGTCCAATTTTTTAAACAAGTAATTTGAGAGCTATAGTCAAATTGCAGAAACTTGTATTGGATGATTCCTCAGGAAGGTTCCTCGATGCTGGTGAGGCGCTCCTGATCTAAAGAACTGGACTTTAGTCATCCCCTTCCTTGGATCGAACCTGATTGCCTCCCATTCTTCGAAGAGCGAATGTAGAAGAGTATAGAAATATAAAACCAATACCGCACACGAGTTTTCTAAGCACATTGTAATTAAAGTCCGTAGCACTGTACTAAAAAATATGCAGCACCACTGCGCTACGAGGTAAACAAGTAACAATCTGACTTTATTGGGTTATCCTGGGGTTAAATCTTATAAATGTACTTTTTATGTGTTTAAAACTTCTATGTGCTCTCAAGACCATTAAGTAGATGTTACGTATGCGAAGCAAAAATAAAAGTTCACCTAATGAAAATTAAGACACATGTGCAACATTTTAGGACATAACTTGAAGGCAGTACAACTATATACAAAAGATGAGGTAATCAGTCCCTCAGCCTTGGAGTTGGTGTGAAGAGCACCGTAGTCGTGAAGAATCTGGAGCACAGACAAGAAGGCTGGTGTTTATATACTAACGTCAGGTGAAAAGGGACGTGTAGCAGATGAGGACATAGTCACTGTTAGGCGGGATTTCCCAGTGGAAGTAGGCCATACCCAAAGGGATAGGTTAGTTGTAGTAGCCGTGAAGGTTACCTAGTGTTAGTCAATTTTTGTGAGTCGCTTCCTAGGGTAGCACCCCAATGAAAATAAATCACACTAAAGGTTAAAATCTTTACATAGAGTAGACTGGGACGTACCGGATGTCCCGCTGGGAAGAAGTGGGACATACGGGCGACGGGTATCATGAGGGAGTCCTGCTTGATATTGCTCAGTGTGATGGGGTCGTGCGAACCCGCCGCCATTGCTTCTGCGTCTGCCTTTGCCTGCTGCAGCGCCTGTGACAGGAAACA
The DNA here is from genome assembly GCF_038502225.1 of Cherax quadricarinatus. NCBI lineage: Eukaryota > Metazoa > Arthropoda > Malacostraca > Decapoda > Parastacidae > Cherax > Cherax quadricarinatus. Next base: position 33,264,004 of record NC_091322.1, on the reverse strand, counting down.
CATGCCCACGGCGTTACTGAGAGCAAAAATGTAGAAATTAAGCAACAAAAACTATATATACTAAAATTCATTTAGATTAACTCCATAAATGTGTAGTAACTCCAAGAAACATGAGAATGGAAACTGTGTGAAGACAGATAATTACTCTCTCCGACATTATATCTTAGAATGTATATAAGTATAATAATACGGAATTAATATCACTATCAATTATGAACACTCTTAAGACTATTGTAACTAAAACTCATAGCATTTTTACCAAAAATATGCACTACCACTGTGCTACGAGGAATGTAATAACTTATCTTCTAAATCCTAGGAAACAAATGTTAAGCACCGCTAGTGAAGGTCTTGTACCGTGTTGCTGGATACTGAGGCACAGCTGGTCACCCCAGCCACCTGGCTCGGTGACCTAGCAATGTCCCCGCCGCGGGGTGACGTTATTAGTAAGTAAGTAAGTTTATTCAGGTATACACAAATACAGTTACATAGAATTATCATACATAGCAGCATATGTGTAGAGAACCTAGGATAACCCAAAAAAGTCAGACACAGTGACTTATTTCCATTGGGGTCCTTTAACAAACTTAATAAACTTTAACAAACTTAATAGCGCAAACAAACTGATTCCGGACCTTATATTTTTTAATTGTTGATTTACATCTCTTTCATTACATTTACTTCTCATATTGGCACTATCACAACAAAAGATGAGGTAATCAGTCCCTCAGCCTTGGAGTTGGTGTGAAGAGCATCGTGGTGGAGGAGAATCTGGAGCAAAGGCAAAAGGACTGGCGGTTATATAGGCGTCAGCGGACAGGGACGTGTAGCAGACAAGGGCATAGTCACTGGTAGGTGGGATTCCCCAGTGGAAGTAGGTCCTACCCAAAGGGATGGGTTAATTGTAGCAGCCGTGAATAGGTCTTGTAGATGTCCTCTGAACCAAGATTCCATGATGCTACAGTGTCTGACAAGTTGTGCAAGAAAGGTATAAAATACCGACAATATGAAAGTTTAGACACATGCGCAACATCTGGATATCTGATCACAAGCCTCATAACTCATACCGACATAATGCAACTTCTGACTGGCTTCAAACTTAGTGTGCCTGAGTATTTATGATATTGCTTTCTTTGAAAGGTCTGACTCAAATTTGGCCCGTATGTTCTATTTACAATTTTTATTAAAGGAATATGGATATTAGTTTCCATATGATGACTTATGAAAGCCTCTTCTGAGCCTCCTTAAATCTTCAACACTATTATTTAACTGCATTATCAACTTATGCCGCACTCTGCACTGTTCTAATCGCGTGCAGTGAGGCACAAGGGACTGAGGTTATGAAATACGAGGTTACCTTCCTCGGGTCGTGCGGCTTAATACATCTGGTTGCTACAACCTTCGGAGTGGTGCACATCTTGGTATGTTCACAACACAAAGCTGCCACGGAATCTGAGAGGTTGTTGTTGTTGTTGTTATTATTATCTTTTGTGAACTCAATGGACATCTCCCGCCAAGGCAGTGACTCAAAGGAAACACATTCACCATCATATGTACCTCTGTAATCTGTAAATACCTCTGTAACTTGGCATGACTGTGATCAGATCTACCTGGAGTTCATTACCTCTGTAACTTGTTCAGCTATCAAAACTTTGGGGTCCAGTCCCTGGACCCATTATGTACCTCTGTAATCTTTTGACTACCGCCCACAGGATGGGTATGGGGTGCTAAATAAACATATTAAACTAATGTGGAAAATTGCATTTATCTGAATGTATCATTATATACATAACAGTAAATGAACATAGATAATTATTATTTATCAATTAGACAAGTAGGAATTTGGGACACCTAGGTCGCAAAAAATGTCCCCCTTCGATACCTACCACTGTCATATCCACAAGTTGCTCTGGACCTATTAATTAAATGAATTATATATCTCCAGGAATACTGGTAAATATATAAATTTGTGGACTATATTAAAATTAAAAAAAGGATTATATATATACACATTTATATAACAGAAGGAAAATATCTTAATATCACTCACCAATTTGACTGGAGATTAATGTGTCATGTACAGGACCCCCCCCCCTCCCTTTTGCCTACATTTATGAAGAATTTACTGGCCAGAAATTAAACATAATTTAGACAGCTTATCTGAGGTTCCTGGAGTTGTCCTGTCCTGTCGCCTGATTCTCAAATTATGCAGGAATGCACATCCAACAATTTCGCCTCCTATTTGAGAGGTGTCAGCCCGATTTTAACCTCTAGAGCACGAAAAATTCTTCCCATTATTCACAACATATTATTCAATTCAAACAAAATGGCGACTGTCCTGCCCAGACGCAGGCTTTCCGTTTTCTATGACATAAATATTATTAAATACAGTATGGCCATCTATTTACATATAACTACTGTATTTCTGGAAAATATATACAGTATTTTCCACAACTAAAATCATTCACTCGCCGTCTTTCCAGATGTCTGATAATAATAATAATAATAATAATAATAATAATAATAATAATAATAATAATAATAATAATAATAATAATAATAATATGTGAAGCGTTGAACCATGAGGACCATCCAACACAAGGAGTGGTAAAGGTAGTATTCTCGGACCGGTTATCGCTACCTGTCTCCTACCGTTATACGAGAGCAGTCCCAATAGTTTCTCCAGGGTATATATAACAAAATCTTAGGTAAAAAACTATCCAGTTTAGATCTCACTCAGGATAGCTTTCTAATAATGACAAAATGATAGTTATAGAGGTCTTCATGTAAGCATATTACGCCAAAAAATACAAAAATACAATTACAAAAGAGATATCCAACAAGTTGAGTGATTAACACCCAACAAATAGTTGAGCCAGAATTTTGAATTATAATTTTTATATAGCTATTTAATTAAGTTCTTTTGGGAGTGTTGGAGTGTTGTGGCTTACCCTGGCGGCGGCTCCGGGAAGGGATGCCAAGTCAAATTTAGTGCTGTAACGCAGATTGCTCACCCAAGTTCTTTACTACCAAACCCGTCTTGATCGCTAGTACTCACCCTGGTGGCCCCTGTACTCACCCTGGAGACCCCTGTACTTACCCTGGCGGGTCCTGTACCCACCCTGGAGGCCCCTGTACTCACCCTGGAGACCCCTTTACTTACCTGACGGCCTCTTGTACTCACCCTCACTGCTCCTGTATCCACCCGGGCGGCCCCTGTACTCACCCTGGCAGCCCCAGTACACACCCTGGAGGCCCCTGTGCTCACCCGACGACCCCTGTATTAACCCTGACGGCCCCTGTACTCACCCTAGCACCAATACTATGGCTGCCCAATCCTCGTCCGGCACCTATATTCACCCTGACATCAGTACTCTCCCACGAACCACTAGTCGCTATGGCATCTCTAGTATTTACCCTGACAGCTCCAGTATTCATCCTTGAGGGTCAATACTTACCTGGGCAGTTGTATTTCATGTCACCAGTATTCACTCGGGCAGCGCCAATATTCATCCTTGTAGATCAGTATTCACCCTTGAAACACAAGTATTCATCTCTGTATGCAAATACTTACCCGGGAAGCAGAATTCACCCTACCAACGGTGCTTATCCTGTAAGCGTCACAGTATTCACCCCTAGCACAGCCAATACTCACCTTGGTTGCGTCAGTATTCACCCTAGCATCACCAGTACTTATCCTAGCAGCGTCAGTTTTCACTTTAGAATAACCATTACCCACCATAGCAGCATCAGTATTCACTTTAGCATAACCAATACTCAACCAGGCAGCGTCTTCGTTTTCTCCCTAGCACCATCGATATTCACACTGGTAAGGTGAGTACTCAGCTTAGCATCAGTAGTACTCACCCTAGCATCACCATAACCTACCCTAGAACGTCGGTATTCACTCTAGCACCCCTAGTACTCACCCTAGCAGCACTCTGGCGCCGTTGCTCCTGTAATAGCGCCAAGGTAGCAGCAGTGTTGTCAGCAGACGAGTGGGCAGACGTCTTCTTGCGAGTAAAAAAGCTAAACCTTGAACCCGTGCTGGTCTTTGGAGTCTGCTGGTCCTGGTTCAGCCTCGAGTAGGACATGTCGATGAGGAGATGGGTGCGGAGTGGGAACTCTGAGGAGCACACTTCGCAATCGCACCCCAGGGCGTGTCCTGCTTGGGAGAGACTTCAGTTAGCAGTCGTCATCTCAAACATCTCCCTTACTCTCATTTTATCATGAGATATCAGGTAGCACAACCTCCGAACTCGCTATTTCTCACTTACACTTAAGTGGGGAAATTATAACCTACGTAACATTACTGTTGTGAAACATGTCTGCCTGAAGGTTGTCTGGTAGCACACTCCCACCGCGCCTGCACCGCACAACACAACTAATTGTTCTGCTTCATCTGCACCTTTTGGCTTAATTCTATACTAGCCTAATGCTAGGATTACTTTAGGCATCTGTTGAACAACTCGCGTCCTATCAGCCCGAGAGGCATGACAACCTCGCTAAAGGGTACAGTGGTTTGGCAGCTAAACGTTGTTACAGTGAACAGGAAAATAGTTCCATGACACAGAATACCTGCTGTATGAGACTTAATTTTTCTTTGTTCTGATGGAGAGTTTGAACTTTCATGTGAGACCTAAATGAAATGCGAATGTAGTCGAATATTGTCATTATCATTATCAGCATGGTGAAGCTATAAACAGGTAGGGGCCATACAATGCCTAGAAAATGGAAGGTAATCACGTCTGATCCGAGGATAAAGTTGGTGGCTCCAATTCCTATCACATAAAACCCTTCACCAGGATCTGTGAATGTTGTGGAACAGTATGCGTTGCTGTGCTCTTATGTAACCTTCTTGCAGGTTACGTAAGGTAAGATTCGTTAGGGTTTCCTGAAGCCTGTTTTAGTTATGATGACCCGCCACTGGAGCTTTTAGTCCACCCCTTTATATATATATTATATATATATATTATATATATATATATATATATATATATATATATATATATATATATATATATATATATATATATATATATATATATATATAAATAGCTGAGTGAGAAGTGTCCGAGTGGTACACTGACCCAAATATTCCTGAGGTAGGTTACTGCAAACATTTGGCTTGTCTCACGCTCTCATCAATTAAAACAAAAGCTAATATAAGTGTTCAATGAGAACAAAGATTACTAGATATGTAATCGTTGGATAAGACTTCGCCAGACAACTAAATGAGATACTGAGCGAACAAAATATGCAGAAAAACAATCTATAATATAAATTTATTTAGATAAATATTATATATATAATATTTATCTAAACATTTTGTTCTCGTAAATAATTTCACGTACATGATGAAACAATGTTATACGTTATTAAGAATTCCCAGAACATGAACATTCAAAAAAAAAAATCCTAATGAAATTCTTCGGTGATCGGCGCCACATTTTATTACCAAAGTGTAAATATAATAATAATAATAATAATAATAATAATAATAATAATAATAATAATAATAATAATAATAATAATAATAATAATAATAATAATAATAATAATAATAATTAATAATAATAATAATAATAATAATAATAATAATAATAATAATAATAATAAGCGTGGAGGAGTACTGTCTGGGGACCTCAGGCAGCATAAGCTAACTTTATTTTTCTGCCTGAAATAACTGTTATGACAAACATACATACAAATAACCTACACACCTATGCCCCTAAAATTAATTAAGATAAAGAAAAAATCTACCAATGAATTTGGTAAGATGTGGTGGGTGTCTAGAGAAAGGTCAATAAAGGTCTTGCCAGTGACTGACAAGTCCAGACAAGGCTAGCCGTTCTCATAGGAAGATAGTATCTGGGGGAGACAAAGAGCTGTAGAGAAAAGAGAGCCGAAGTGTTGTGTGGCATCAATAACGTTTTCCTCTCCCAGAAGTTAGTAACTGGTCTGGCTGGAGAGACAAGGCCAGGTGGGCTCTGCAGTAGGCAAGGATCTTTGTCACGTTACACAGAGATACACGTCCATGGCTACAGTGGTGCCGTGACAGAGGTGGAGAATGAGGTGTTATAAGGCCAAGTATAGTGGTGGCAAAGAAAAATGAACGATTTGAAGGGTTCAGCCCTGCAAAAGACTGGCTTATTATAAGGGAAATCTTCAAACCTGGAAGTAGAAGTGATATTATTTTCGAAACTATCCTATTATTGCTTCTGGATTTCAAACAGATTTACTCCCCCTCCAAAAGAAAAAACCCGAAAGTATAGCTATGGTTGAAAAACCGATGACATTGAAGCCATAATGGCAAAATGGAAGTGTTTTCTCGGTAACGTTTTCCCTTCTGCCATAGTAACTTTTTAAATGTTATTTTTTAAACCAAAACCAACATAACAACCAAGTCTAACCTTGATAAAATATACATAATATGAAATAAATAATCTAATCCACAATATCAAATGATGTTATTATTTTTTAAATGGGTGTATTGGTAAGCACATGACTCCAAAGCTCCAGTGGTGGGTCATCATGTAACTAAGACCTGCGTCAGGAGGCATTTATCCTGTTTCCCAACAAATCTTACTAACCTAACCTAACTAAGGGTCAGAGAATCTTTAGTCAACTCTTAATGAACAGTAATAGTACATATGTTTTTTAAGAGGAGCTGAATTGCACGTTTAAACTTGACTCCAGTTCAATGAGTTACTTAAGAACAAACTTTACTCTAAAGTCGAGGGGTCTCTGAATTTATTAGAACGAATATTATGTCTACTGTAAAAGTTACACCCTGTGTTTTAAGTTCAAGGAGTGGTGAAGGCTCGATCTTCCCTCCATAAGTAAAAGAAACACGCCAACCACACTCTAGAAGTCATTACGTGTGCCGATGAACTTCATTATCATTATTTTAGGAGAAAGCGCTAAATCCTTAGGTGTCATACAGAGCTTGGGAACTAGGAGCCAATCGGGTTGTATCCAAGAGAGGGAAAAACAGATCCAGTTCCTGGGACTCAGAGGGGGAGGCACTTGTTCGGCAAGGACAGAGGCAGCAATCAAAGGGTTACATGATTGTGAAAGGGCTGAGAGACGAGCCGAGTGTTAGAGAGGAAAGTTATTTGCAAAACCCCAACACGAGAAGCTCTTCGGGTCTAGAATCATTCTACATATACGTGCTTCACAGGATGGACCTTCAAGGAAGTGGGGTAACTTGATGTTGGTGCAAGGCTCTTGATTCAAGTAATTTGAGCTACTCCTTACTCGAATCTGTGTTGATTACACTATTCCCAAAGTTTTAGCTCTTCCGTATGAATCTAACAATGGGGGTATACAAACTAGCCGACTGGGCGGCAAAATCCAAATCATAACTAGGAGGCCGTGAGTTTCAAATCTCGTCCATTCCTTAGAAAAAATATCTTGATGTACATATATACATGATATATGCAATTCTTGGTGCATATACACACATAACTTTTGCTGTATATACATCGGGATGCAAACGTCTCCATGTATATACAATGAGAGATACATCTCTATGTACACAGACCAAGATACATACCTCTCGAAATTTATTCACTAAGATTCACACTTCTCGGTATATATACGTACTAAGAGATAAACATTTCTCGGCGTATATACACTAAGAGATAAACACTTCTCAGCGTATATACACTATGAGATAAACATTTCTCGGAGTATATACACTAAAAGATACAAATATACATTAAAAGAGGAAGAAATGTGTGTAGGGGAAGGGGTGAGTAAGACAGGAGTTAAGAGTAAACCAACACTACCCTGCTTGTCCCTTGCTATATATACATCCACTGTCTTCACATATTAACTGTTCCACATCTAACAGCATCTACCTCAAAGGTATTCCGAGAAGTGACTTTTCCTCTGAAATATAAAAGATTATCTGCTTAATTAGTTATTTCCCGGAACTTCACAAAATCCTAGATATTACCTGTGCTTGGCAATCTATTGCTATTGTTATTATTATTATTATTATTATTATTATTATTATTATTATTATTATTACAATATTCAAGGTGAAGCGTTAAACCCGTAGAGGTCAAACAACTAGATCCAAGAAAGGGAACGGTAGCTCCAGTTCACTGGATCAAAAACACTTCACCAGCATCAAGGTAACCCCTTGAAGGAAAGCTCCCAGCTCAATAATTCAGTTCCGCTGCACCACAATAACAAGAGCACATTTGGCACGCTGGCACTGGTGGCACCTGGCGTTGAGTAGGTCGCTTGATGCAGTGTTTATCAACTGTCTAGGACAGCGGTTCTTAACCTGGGGGTTCCCTCCCCCCCTGGGAAGCGTGAGTAATTTTCGGGGAAAGAACACAAACCCAGAACAAGAATAAGGAATATTTTGTGTATTTGTGATTTGCTCCATAAACATTCTTTGTGAATGTTTAAAATAATAAAATTAAGAATGAGATCTAGTTTATCAGTTTTTATGTTTACATAAAGAGGACTTTTTTTAATTTTTACATTTAGAATTTTAAATGAAGGAAGGAGGGAGGGGGGGGGGGACGTGGAAATGACCAAATGCGATAGGGGATGCCACCCAAAATAGATTCAGTACGATACAATGGTCTAGGTCTAGGAGGAGACAAACCCGGCTGCGAGACGTAGTGTGTCTGGTGATTAATGGAAGGAGGATCGAGCCTCCACAACTCCAACGTAGGTATATCGTTTCATGTAAATAAATTACATCAACATTTTTGAGTCACTGACTATATGATTATACAGGGGTAGTGTGACTGATGCTCCTCCCACTACAAAAAACAGTCAAGGGAGAATGCTCTGGGACTATATCATTAGGCTTCGATACAAGAAAATGCAGTAGACCTAGAATAATTTAATCTCAGTCAAATTGACTGAGATTTCCTAGAAGTTGTCCAAGAACTTCGTGACAGAACCAACTAGAGGTAAAGACCTGACCTAGTTTTGGATTATTATTATTATTATTATTATTATAATCAAAAGGGAAGCGCTAAACCCGGAGGGTTATACAGCGCCTGGGGGGGGGGATGTGGAAGGCATTCAGGCTTAATTTGGGGAACTGGAGCACAGATCCAATTCCCTAAATCAAGAGCCCCTCACCAACATCAAGGAACCTTCCTTGAGGGGACCTAGTTTTGGAAAACAAGTAAACATTTGTGAATAATCTGTAGGTCACAGAGCAGATTAGCACAAGTGACCACACATTAGTAATTTTTAATATTAAATGAAAATATGACAAGAATAATGAAATTAGGGTCCCAGATTTTCGATCTAAAGATTACACTGCTCAGGGAAACACTTCCCTACTACAAAATAGGTTGATAGGTTAACTGGGATTAAGGCCTAACGCCTACACCATGGTCTTAATATTAATTAAGGCTGCATGTAACTTGTTCATCACAAGTCAAGAATAATTTAATCCTTAAAATGGGGATTAAAGTAAAATATCATCATATATATAATGAGAAACATGCAGTTTTAAGTGTACATAATCCTTTCCGTAGACTGGAATAACTTGACCAATAATCGTATCAATACGAACTTATAAATACTAACGAAGGGAACCGCCACTATGACATTTTCCAAAATATTGTACGAGATACAAAAGACATTTATTCCCACAGAGAAATACCAATTAAAAAATCATTCCAAATGGATGGACAGATGATTAAATTTTTTTTCGCCGCATTATGAGAGGAGAGAGTCGCCTTGCGAACCATTATGTTCATATCAAGTAAGAGGTCAAAAAGAAATAAGAAAACCTAAGAATGACTATGAAATTCAAGCTGCAAGTGAATCCAAGACAAATTCTAAAGGTTTGTTTCAGCCTCTTAGGACAAAGATGAGGGACAAGTGACATCCACTACAAATTAACTCTGGGCAAGGCACAGATAATGAAAAAGAAATGTATTAATTTTTTAACACTTATTTCCTCTCAGTCTTGACACATGAAGACGCAGATGAGATTCCAGTACAGGAGGGTGTCCCACTTTACAGCGTTTTGCTAATGCGGCGGTTTTCAATTATATCCATTCTTCATTTATTCAGACTTCCTACAATAAATATATTCGATTTAGATTTTTTTAGATTTTGCCACCGAAGTGGCTAGTTTATTGTGCACCCCATATCCATCCTGTGGACGGTAGCGCGAGAGCATATGGATACACAAAAGGCCTAGGAACTAGGCCCCAAAGGGTTAACAGGAATACATATGGATTTATGTCTACATATCTATAGTTCACTTATCTGTTACAAGCAAATTTAGGAAATTTGCTTAGTATATCTGGTATCTTATTTTCATTAATAAGATATCTTGACATGTCACATAGGTTATTATACTGTCTGTCTCTGTATTCCTCAATAAGTGGACAATTAAGCACATGATCACATAATTTACATTTAGTTTGATCATCATCTGTGTGTCTCCCAAACTGCCAGAAGTACTTGTAACCAAGCCTAAGCCTGGCCACTACAACATCAGTCAGTCTGTTCACATTGCAAGTTGCTCCATAAACATACTTATCTACGTTCATGTTATCATAGTGGGTTATAGATCTACTCAGGCTTCTAACTGCATTCCTATAACAATCATTTTCATTATTTACTTCTCTCCTAATATTATTCCTAATGCTAGACACAGTTATACCAAAGTTATATTCTACATTCTCCTTCTCGATACTCTTCTTGGCTAACATATCAACTTTATCATGAAGGAGTAATCCAATGTGTGATGTGATCCATAGCAATTGTACATTAATTCCTTTGTCCCTAATTTTTGAGTATCTATACCTGGCTTCCCCAATGAGCATGTTGTTGGAGTCATTATATGAGTCAAGACCCTTCAATGATGACATAGAATCAGTAATGATGATAGAGTCAAGCTCAGTGTCATAGGTTAGCTTTAGTGCCATTAGGATTGCAAACAATTCAGTTTACAATATATTCGCCGCTCACTATACACTAAGGATAAAAATATTTTAAGGCAAGTAATGTGTGTACTGTATATGCATTTTTTAGACCTAGCTATATTGCTCACTTAATATATGATAGTGTAAACATATCAGGTTTTTATATGTATTTGAAAGTGATTCACTTTACAGTGATTTTTGCTTTATAACAATAGCCCAGAACCTAAGCGGGGCCCCTCCTGTACCTGGTAATTTTGAAGATCCTGAGGGAAAACAAATTATGTAATATTACAGTCACTAGAGGCATAGTTACTAAATAGCTTGATTAAAGGAAAATAAGCGCCCGGCTCCCCACGAACTGTTTTTAGGGGTTCTTAAGGAGAACGAAGGAACTCAGTAAGCCACTGACTAGTCCAATCAATATATCACAGGAAACGGGTATTGTAACTGATCTGTGGAAGATGGCCAATGTGATTCCCATCTACAAAACTGCAGATAAATCCCTACCATCGAATTATCGCACCTTCATCCTGAACTCAATAGTGGGAAAACTATTAAAATCAATAGTAGTGGGTATAATTAGAAGCCACCTTATTGACGATAATTTGAAGAGTGAATCTCAAAAAAAGTTTGATGACTCTTTAATATAACATTTGAAGTAGAGCATGATAAAGAATACAACGTCATTTACTTTGATATCAGTAAGATTTTTTTTATAGTCCTACACAGAAGGTTGCTAGAGAAAACGGCAGCATATGGTATAGGAGGAATGGTTATTTATGGATCAGTGTATGTCTGACAAATAGGTAGCAGAAAAAAAGTTTTTATAAGTGGAGTTAAATCAGAATGGAGACCAATCACAAGTGGCGTTCCATAAGGATCAATGTTGGGTCCCTTGTTGTTCACAATCTACATTAATTACCTCAGTGAGGGAGTAAAAAGCGATACGAGTAAATTCACTGAACATAAAAAGGCTGACAAATTCAGAGAAGATACCATTAAACTTTAGAATGATTTATACAGGTTAATGTTGTGGTCGGAAAAATGGTAGATGAAGTTCAATGTGGAAAAGTGCAAAATTCAAATCCTCAGGAATGAAAATAACTCTATTAATTATAGCCTATATAATACAGAACGTGATCACTGAATGTGAAAAAAAAACTTGTGGGGGGAGGGGGGTTATGACAGTCAAAAATCTCAATTCATGATAGAAATGCCTAAGCGTCCGTAATATGGCTAAAAGATTGCTTAGAGTTATATCAAGAAATATAAGCACCAGAGGTCCAAAGAGTATTTCACTGCTTTACACATCAGTAAAGCCTCATTTAGATTATGAGGTGTAGTTCTGGTCTCCATATTTCATATATGATATAAATTCATTGAGAACATAGAGAGGATGATAAAATTAAACCATTGCAGAAGGAGTCTTTCGTACGACCATAAAGTGAAAGTCCAGTAAATTCACTCTTGAAAGATGGCGAATGAAGGGGAGATATGATTGAAATATACAAGTGGAGGATAAGTATAAATAGTTTAATATCTATATGCACCCCACATCCACCTTGTGGGAGGAAGTCAAAAGATTACAGAGGCGTATAATGGGTTCAGGGACTGTCACCAAAATTCTGATAACTAAGTAACAGTAGTTTACCTGGAGTTTACCTGGAGAGAGTTCCGGGGGTCAACGCCCCCGCGGCCCGGTCTGTGACCAGGCCTAAGTAGTGACCAGGCCTAGTAGTGATATATTTACATTTTTATATCTGGTTACACTCGTATTGTGTTATTTATGAGGACATGAATTAAGTCACAAAAATATTAGAATGTAGCTTATATGGGGGTTTGAATTATCTATATTACTTTATATTTATAGGAAGGTCTAGTTGGATTTAAATAAGTTTAAGAGTTTATGAGTTATTTACAATAGGCAAAGTTAGTGACATATTTGGGTAATATGTCAATGTGGATAAAATACTTTGACATTTCTTGAGAAAACTGAGTTGTTTCTGAATTCATTGTCTTTATCGCATACCAGCAGAGGTATAGAGATAAATAAGGGACTGTGGATATCTAACGAAGAAATAACTTGAAACGAAGGATTCAAGTTGGATCAATTCAAATTTAGCAATGGTGTAGGAAAGCAATGGTTAAAAACAGTTGTAATGGGCCTCGCCCACTTGTGACGATATCTTTAACTAATGCTCTCTCCTCCGACTTAAGTATGGTCTCCATCGTCATACATCTGCTTTAGTTTTATCCAGGTTAAGAGACTGAACACTATCGATCAAGGATAAGAGACTGAACACCATCTATCATGGCTGAGTGACCGAGCACCTCAAAATTACCTCTCCATTTTTTCACTGTCTCCATTATATAATCTCTGTATTTTTTTTCATAAATGAAGATATATATTTAGTTATTGCAACTGTCTTATTCATAAGCTGGGTCTGTTGAACGGTACTTTACATAATAATGTGCCGTCGAAATGTGCTCCTTCCATCGAGAATGTTGATGCACTTGTCATTAGGCGACACTTCCACACCTGAGTGCTACACGTATCTCGTGTTCACTTCCACACCTGAGTGCTACACGTATCTCGTGTTCACTTCCACACCTGAGTGCTACACGTATCTCGTGTTCACTTCCACACCTGAGTGCTACACGTATCTCGTGTTCACTTCCACACCTGAGTGCTACACGTATCTCTTGTGTTCACATGAGTGAACACAAGAGGTAGTTAATGTAATAATATCTTTATTTACTACAAGTACATGTACAAGGTATACAGACCACAACTGACATCAATGACTTATTACTACATAGAAAGTCACTTGTTATGCTGAGCATTTCGGGCAAATTAGGTCAATTCTGTCCCAGGATGCGACTCACATCAGTTGACTAACACTCAGGTACCCTTTTTACTGATGGAGAACATAGACAACCGGTGTAAAGAAACACGCCCAATATTTCTACCCTAGCCGGGAATCGAACACGGACACTCGCCATGTGAAGCGAGAGCTTTAGCCACCAGGCCACGGGGCACCGTAATATAGCACTTAGTATTAGAATTATAAGCGGTAAACTCAAACTGACAGACAAGGAGTATATCTCTGGAATAATAAAAGATCGGAGTTTAATTAAGAATTAACACTAAACAACAGTACCTTTACCTAGGAATCGCCAGTTTCCTCTCCTTCCCTTTCCTGATGTTTGGACCAACTTAAACCTAACTGCTGGCTTCTAACATGTTCTCTAAGTCAGCAACTGGTAAAGCTCCAAAAGGGACCCACCCTAACTTCAACAATTATCTCCGGTTATGTCGGCTAATTGTAAAAAAATATTTTATATGTTATTGGTGGAACTGACTCGCTGTGACACATGACTGTCAGGTAAATAAATAAAGATATCATGTATTGAATAAAATGGTACAATATCGTGACTGGAACAATACACAGGCAACTCGCACATACGAGAATGAAATTTATAACTACGATTCGGTCCGACTTTGACCACTAACTAGTCACACAGAAACTCGAAGGAAACAGAACAGAAACGTCCTCAAAAGTTTCATTCTCCTATGTGCGGGTTATTTATGAATAACATATATATACTGATTGATATGTACGACTGAAAGACTAACAGGAGTCAACAGCAGTATGAGCAGCTTAGCCAGACCTCCTTCTGTGAGCATCTCTGTACAGGAGGAAAGAGAAACCAGGCTTAGCTGTTTACAAGGAAAATGCTGCCTGAGGAGTGTAAGTGATACGAGTGAAGGAATGACAAGAAGCAACTTGAAGAGTGTAAGTGACACGCGTGAGGAGACACAAGGAAGGAGCCACAAGGAAGGAGACACAAAGAAGGAGACACAAGAAGGAGACACAAGGAAGGAGACACAAGGAAGGAGACACAAGGAAGGAGGCACAAGGAAGGAGGCACAAGGAAGGAGCCACAAGGAAGGAGACACAAGGAAGGAGGCACAAGAAGGAGACACAAGGAAGGAGCCACAAGGAAGGAGACACAAGGAAGGAGGCACAAGAAAGTAGGCACAAGGAAGGAGGCACAAGGAGGAGACACAAGGAAGGAGACACAAGGAAGGAGACACAAGGAAGGAGACACAAGGAAGGAGACACAAGGAAGGAGACACAAGAAGGAGACACAAGAAGGAGACACAAGGAAGGAGACACAAGGAAGGAGACACAAGAAGGAGACACAAGGAAGGAGGCACAAGGAAGGAGGCACAAGGAAGGAGGCACAAGGAGGAGACACAAGGAAGGAGCCACAAGGAAGGAGACACAAGGAAGGAGACACAAGGAAGGAGACACAAGGAGACACGAGGAAGGAGCCACAAGGAAGGAGACACAAGGAAGGAGGCACAAGGAAGGAGGCACAAGGAAGGAGGCACAAGGAGGAGACACAAGGAAGGAGACACAAGGAAGGAGACACAAGGAAGGAGGCACAAGGAGACACAAGAAGGAGACACAAGGAAGGAGACACAAGGAAGGAGACACAAGAAGGAGACACAAGGAAGGAGACACAAGGAAGGAGACACAAGGAAGGAGTCACAAGGAGGACACAAGGAAGGATACACAAGGAAAGAGGACAGAAGGAAGGAAAGCCAAGGAAGGAGACTTACCTGAGAAGACTGGCGTTGCGGGCGGGAACTGGTTGTGCTTCCTCAGGTGGGGGTGAGGGAAGGTACCTGGCGAGGACAAAGTTCATGCTCAGTCAGTCCTTGTGGCTGGCTTGTGCCAGGTGCTAGTCTGGCAACACTGGACTATGGGAAGCCTGGCAACACTGTGGAATGGGGAAGGTTGGTAACATCGTGGCATTGAGGAACATATCAACACTCTGGAATGGGGGAGGTTGGCAACAATGTTATGGGGAATCCTGATAAAACTAGAATGGGGAGGTTGGCAACAATGAGGAATGAACGAAAGTTGGCAACAGTGAGGTATAAATTTACTGGCAACACTGTAACATTGTCATTCTGTAAAACACTGGACAGAAAAAAAAGACAAGAATAATAAGGAAATTCTTGATCACTAATGAACTTAGCTGGTAACACTGGAGTCAGGACACCTAGCAACAGTGTGAGTCAGAGTGGCAATACTGTCAATTATGAGTGTCATGAAA
>NC_091322.1:33215779-33247849 GCF_038502225.1 Cherax quadricarinatus | reverse complement strand
GTCAATCTTTGATACATAGATGCATTTCAGTGCAAGGAGTATGGCAAACAGTTCTGTCTGAAGGGTAGAGGCCCAATTATTGATGCGTGCTCCAATTTCTTTAAGAGAGCCATCACTCTGTACGACAACAGTAGCACTACCAGCTGCACCAGTGGATTGGTGAACAGAACCATCAACGTAAATAATTTGCGAGAGTGTGTGCTGTGTGACTAAGTTATCAATACAGCTTAAGGCCTCATGTTTGGCTTCAAGGCGAAGTTTTGGTTGTGATTTAAGAAGTAGTTTGGGGGGAAATGGAGGAATGGTAGTTTGGAATGGGGTAATATTCCATGGAGCGGAGAAGTGCCGCTGTTGCCTTACTTGACATAGATCATGTATCTGATTCATGCGGAGGTCGGTTCCAGTCTTTTCGATCCATCTGGAGGAGTGTTCACCAGTGCTGAGGAAAGTTTGGAGGGCTTCTGTGCAGGGGTTTGAATGAGCTTGCCTGAGCATATTAACCCCAATTAGGATATTTCTTTCAGTAACACGATCTCTGATGCTTGGAATATCAAGTTCTTTTTGCATATTTAAAATTTTGGCAGTACGAGGGCATCCTAGGATGATCCTCATTGCTTCGTTCTGCAGTTTTTCCAGCCCTCCAAGCTTCCAGTCAGACACAAGAGCAAGTAGTGGCGCAGCATAATCAACCAATGATCTAATATAAGCAAGATACATCATTTTCACAATTTTAACATTAGCACCATACCTGCGGTGAAGCCCTGCCACAACTCTAAGTGCTCTTAGTCGTTCTTTGTATTGGCGACAAAGTCTTGTTACAACAGGTCCAAGTAGTGGAACCTCAAAGCCTAGATACCTGTATCTGCTTACATATTCTAGAAGAGACCCATCATGCAATTGGATCTGACGAACTGTGCCTCTCTGTCGAGGAGGACGCCTATTGAGTATCTTTGTTTTATCAGTAGAGATTATCAACCCCAGGTCCTGACACGAGGCTAGTACATGATTAAGAATGTTTTGGGTGTTGGAGAATCCGGTGGTGTGAATCATTATATCATCAGCAAAACTAATCACATAATTATGGGGCTGACTAGGCATAGCATTAAGTAATGCATTAATTAGAATATTGAACAGTGTGGGACTGAGCACACCTCCCTGTGGGGTTCCTAATTCAAAGTCTTTAGTTACACTTCTATGTCCCTGGAACAACACAGACGATTTTCTGTTGGACAGGTAGCCTTTAATCCAGCGAAGAAGCCATCCTCCGACATCCATTCTGGCAAGTTCACTAATTATTACATGTCGGTTGGCTACATCGAAAGCGGATTTAAGGTCAAGGAAGGTAGTGTAGGAGCTGTCAGTGTGCAGGGTGAGAAAGGTGGCTATGCAATGATGCACGCTCCTTCCATGCATGAAACCATGTAACCGGGGAGACAAAAATTGTTTGATTCTGTACATGAGACGATTAAGAATCATTCTCTCAAATGTTTTACACAAGCAGCTAGTAAGAGATATTGGGCGAAATGCATTTTGTTGATTGGGCTTAGGAATTGGAATGATGAGGCTGTTGGTCCAAGATTGAGGGAGCTCCCCAGTTACATAGCTCATGTTATATAATTCAAGTAATGGATTACCTGGTACTCGACACAGCAATCTGAGTATGTTGTAAGTAATACCATCCTCACCAGGCGACGTGGAGTTGCCAAGGTCATGTGGCAGTAGTAGCATCATGAAGGTCGTGCGACCATTTCTTCGATGAAGCCGTGCAGAACGGTTCTTGAAGCTGTGTGCCTTCAGGAGGAGAGAAAGGTAGTCTCTGTATAAAACGTCCATATATAATATATATATATATATATATATATATATATATATATATATATATATATATATATATATATATATATATATATATATATATATATATATATATATATATCCTTCCCGTTTATCACAAATTCTCAATAACTTCTCCGCCCTCCCTAACTCTCATTCTTTGCTCCTTAATTCATTTTCTCCAAGTAACATCGTCCCCAGATATTGCACTTTTAATCCCTTAATCGCTAAGCAAGTTGTTTCTCCTCTCACCCACTCATGTAGGACATCCTCTCGTTCACTCACCTACCCAGAGGGAGATCACCTCTACCTCTTAACTGAGGAAGGGATGCTTTGTCCCACTCCCAGGCTGAGATACAGGAGCCCCAAATCCCACTTCCTCGACTACGAGATGGAATTCCCATTTCAGCTCTGCAACTAATATATTCCATACATAGTTCACTCCCTAAAATAAAGGATCCCCTCTCCCACCCCCAGATATAAGCTTCCCTATCGCACTCTTCAGATACATTATTCATTCTCCCTCTCAATAGATACTGAGTCCTCTGTCCCACTCCCCTAATTAAGGATCCCTTATCCCACTCCCTAAATATAAAATTCTTTATTCCACTCCCTATATGCAGAATCCCTTATCCTACTCCCTTGATATAGGGTTCCCCATCTCACTTCCTAGACATGGGATTCCCTTTCCCACTCCCCAGATATAGGGTCCTCTATTTCACTTCCTGTGTGTTTGAGTGGGGAAAGGAGGGAGAGAGAGAGAGAGAGAGAGAGAGAGAGAGAGAGAGAGAGAGAGAGAGAGAGAGAGAGGACTAGCAACGTCTAGCACCACTGCTAACACAGCCTCCACTACACCACTGCTATTATAATCACTTTCTCTAACTCAACAAAACTTCTTCCCATAACTTCACCTCCGCTATCATAACACCACTGTTAACAACCACCATCACCACCACCACTCGTGACACCACCACTCGTGACACCATCACCACTCGTGACACCACCACCACTCCTGACACCACCACTAACACCTAAACCACCACAAACATCTCAGCCACCACTATTACAAAAAACAATAGCATTACCATCGCCAACACCACAAGCACCATCACCACTTCTAGCACTACCACCTCCACTAGCACCACCATCTCCACTAGCACCAGCACCTCCACTAGCACTACCACCACTCACACCTCAACCTCAACTATTATCACTAATTACAGAACCATCGCCAACAAAGCTTCCACCACCACCCCCCTTCATCCCTCTTACAGCAGTTCACTAGACCGAATTAGGCTTGACAGACAAAGTGGGTGAAACAATCGATATAGCCTGTGGCCTATGAGGTGCGTGGAGAGTTTCACTTCAACTCTGTTACAGAACACTCCCTTCAAAGAGTAATCCGACACAGTGTGTGACAGAGAACAACTCCTTCCTTTTATTTTACCCCTGAGGTGGAGGAGGTCTTCTTGGATATAGACATTACCACACGGCCGCCCGAAATACTCTTACTCCCCACGTGTCATACTGGAGAGATTTATTTTCAAGATGGGTGGGGGATCTTAATGCTAGTGAAGGGATTCCTAATGTAAGAAGTTGAAGTTTCTCTATGCTTCTTAAGATTACAATATTATCTTCCCTTCCCCAGGCGCTGAATTATGCATTAATGGGTTCAGCACTTTTCCTTGACAATAATAATAATAACAATAATAATAATAGCAATAAAAATAATTGGAATACAATAATCTGTAATATCAGTGCAACTCTGGCAAGACAGCGATTGAATAAATAACAGTGAATGCTTTTCCTCTTATTTTTTTTTTTTTTTTTTGGGGGGGGGGGGGGGGTGATGGGGCGGAGGTTTGTCTTACCACGATGGGAAACGACCGGGTGCCGAGCAGCTGCCTGCACACATGTTGCAGTTTTTTTAATTAATAATAATAATAATATTATTATTATATACTACATATATATATATATATATATATATATATATATATATATATATATATATATATATATATATATATATATATATATATATATATACCTGGAGTTTACCTGGAGAGAGTTCCGGGGGTCAACGCCCCCGCGGCCCGGTCTGTGACCAGGCCTCCTGGTGGATCAGAGCCTGATCAACCAGGCTGTTACTGCTGGCTGCACACAAACCAACGTACGAGCCACAGCCCGGCTGATCAGGAACCGACTTTAGGTGCTTGTCCAGTGCCAGCTTGAAGACTGCCAGGGGTCTGTTGGTAATCCCCCTTATGTATGCTGGGAGGCAGTTGAACAGTCTCGGGCCCCTGACACTTATTGTATGGTCTCTTAACGTGCTAGTGACACCCCTGCTTTTCATTGGGGGAATGGAGCATCGTCTGCCAAGTCTTTTGCTTTCGTAGTGAGTGATTTTCGTGTGCAAGTTCGGTACTAGTCCCTCTAGGATTTTCCAGGTGTATATAATCATGTATCTCTCCCGCCTGCGTGCCAGGGAATACAGGTTCAGGAACCTCAAGCGCTCCCAGTAATTTAGGTGTTTTATCTCCGTTATGCACGCCGTGAAGGTTCTCTGTACATTTTCTAGGTCAGCAATTTCACCTGCCTTGAAAGGTGCTGTTAGTGTGCAGCAATATTCCAGCCTAGATAGAACAAGTGACCTGAAGAGTGTCATCATGGGCTTGGCCTCCCTAGTTTTGAAGGTTCTCATTATCCATCCTGTCATTTTTCTAGCAGATGCGATTGATACAATGTTATGGTCCTTGAAGGTGAGATCCTCCGACATGATCACTCCCAGGTCTTTGACGTTGGTGTTTCGCTCTATTTTGCGGCCAGAATTTGTTTTGTACTCTGATGAAGATTTAATTTCCTCGTGTTTACCATATCTGAGTAATTGAAATTTCTCATCGTTGAACTTCATATTGTTTTCTGCAGCCCACTGAAAGATTTGGTTGATGTCCGCCTGGAGCCTTACAGTGTCTGCAATGGAAGACACTGTCATGCAGATTCGGGTGTCATCTGCAAAGGAAGACACGGTGCTGTGGCTGACATCCTTGTCTATGTCGGATATGAGGATGAGGAACAAGATGGGAGCGAGTACTGTGCCTTGTGGAACAGAGCTTTTCACCGTAGCTGCCTCGGACTTTACTCTGTTGACGACTACTCTCTGTGTTCTGTTAGTGAGTAAATTATAGATCCATCGACCGACTTTTCCTGTTATTCCTTTAGCACGCATTTTGTGCGCTATTACGCCATGGTCACACTTGTCGAAGGCTTTTGCAAAGTCTGTATATATTACATCTGCATTCTTTTTGTCTTCTAGTGCATCTAGGACCTTGTCGTAGTGATCCAATAGTTGAGACAGACAGGAGCGACCTGTTCTAAACCCATGTTGCCCTGGGTTGTGTAAATGATGGGTTTCTAGATGGGTGGTGATCTTGCTTCTTAGGACCCTTTCAAAGATTTTTATATGGGATGTTAGTGCTATCGGTCTGTAGTTCTTTGCTGTTGCTTTACTGCCCCCTTTGTGGAGTGGGGTTATGTCTGTTGTTTTTAGCAACTGTGGGACGACCCCCGTGTCCATGCTCCCTCTCCATAGGATGGAAAAGGCTCGTGATAGGGGCTTCTTGCAGTTCTTGATGAACACGGAGTCCATGAGTCTGGCCCTGAGGTAGAGTGCATGGGCATGTCATTTATCGCCTGTTGGGGTTGTTGCCAGGAACATTAGCACCATAGTTGGGGTTGTTGCCAGGAACATTAGCACCATAGTTGGGGTTGTAGCCAGCAACATTATCACCATAGTTGGGATTGTAGCCAGCAACATTAGCACCATAGTTGGGGTTGTAGCCAGCAACATTAGCACCATAGTTGGGGTTGTTGCCAGGAACATTATCACCATAGTTGGGGTTGTAGCCAGGAACATTAGCACCATAGTTGGGGTTGTTGCCAGCAACATTAGCACCATAGTTGGGGTTGTAGCCAGCAACATTATCACCATAGTTGGGGTTGTAGTCAGCAACATTAGCACCATAGTTGGGGTTGTAGCCAGCAACATTATCACCGTAGTTGGGGTTGTAGCCAGCAGCATTAGCACCATAGTTGGGGTTGTAGCCAGCAACATTATCACCATAGTTGGGGTTGTAGTCAGCAGCATTAGCACCATAGTTGAGGTTGTAGCCAGCAACATTAGCACCATAGTTGGGGTTGTAGCCAGCAACATTAGCACCATAGTTGGGGTTGTAGCCAGCAACATTATCACCGTAGTTGGGGTTGTAGCCAGCAGCATTAGCACCATAGTTGGGGTTGTAGCCAGGAACATTATCACCATAGTTGGGGTTGTAGCCAGCAACATTAGCACCATAGTTGGGGTTGTAGCCAGCAACATTATCACCGTAGTTGGGGTTGTAGCCAGCAGCATTAGCACCATAGTTGGGGTTGTAGCCAGGAACAGATTTGAGAGCATTTAGCCTATCTTTGCATTTCTTATTTAGTTGTTGTATAGTGGATTTGTTAAAGGGTACATCTACACCAAGATATCTGTAAGTTTTAACGTAGCTAATGTTTTCACCCTGCAAATAGATGGGTGGGGGATGTCGTTTGCTTGTTACAATGTCTTTGTTTTAGAAAAAGATATTATGAGGCCTAGTCGATTACAAATTGCTTGAACTTCATTAAAAATGGCGCTCATCTTCTTATGATCTGTTATGTGGATCATGATGTCATCAGCATAGCTTATAGCTATATGTTTAGGTGAGGCAGGTAGAGCATTTAGGAGAGCATTAATCAGAACATTAAATAGCATGGGACTGAGAACTCCTCCCTGCGGTATACCTAGGGACATTTCTTTAGACTCACTTCTAAAACCTTGGTAGAAGACAGAGGATACTCTATTTCACAGGTATCATATTATCCAGCAGAGTAGGCTGCCACCAATATTAGTTTTGGATAGTTCATGTAGTATAACGGTTCTGCTCGCGATATCAAATGCAGATTTTAGATCAAGAAATGTGGTAAAATTAGTGGAAGTGTGTGCAGTGAGAGAGGTAGACTTACAGTTCTGCACACTTTTACCTTTCATGAACTCATAAAGGTATGGGGGAAAATTGGTGTCTGACACTGTAGTACAGTCTTAAGTATCATTCTTTCAAAAGTTTTACAAAGACAACTAGTTAAGGAGATCGGTCTAAATGCATCAGGCTGTTGGGGCTTAGGGATAGGCACAATGAGACTATTGGTTCAGGAAGTAGGAATAACTCCCTAAGTGTAACTGGTATTATACAGTGCCAACAAAGGATTATCACGTGCCTTAGAGTTCTGAGAATATCATGGGTTATACCATCTTCTCCAGGAGCAGTTTCTGCTATTGAGACCTCTGTTGCTCCTGCTGAGTTTGCTGACAGAGCATCTGCAAATTTTGTTGTTGTTTTACATGTTAACTTCATTTCAACTTACGTAAATTATGAAAAAATAATGAATCAAGGACTGATTCTGCAGGAACTCTCCTCTTCACGTATATCCACTCAAACTTTTTCTTCTCTGTTAAGTATCACTTTGCTCTTCCCTATTCAGCTAGTTCCAAATAATGACCTGAAATTGGTTTTCTTATCTAGTGCTTTTCAAATTTCCTCAGCCCATGCATACTAGAATTAACACAGAATTAAAAATTAACATAAGAGCAAACGTATTTTTACGAAGTAAAAGAATGTATGTAATAGTTAAAAGTGTTAAAGATAATATTATTTTTACAAAGATGTTAATATTATAAAGTTTTCCACTGTATAATATAGTTATAAAGGTGCTAAATAATACCCATTTTACTGATGGTGAACATAGACAACTGGTGTAAAGAAATACGTCCGATGTTTCTACCCCTTCGCCGGGAATCAAACCCGGACACTATAATACAACAGTGGTAAAAGTATTTATAAAAGTGAATTAGTGCCATGTTATACTATTATATGAGGCCAAGCTGTGAGAAAACATAGAAGGTCCAGAGGTAGTTTGGTTTTCGGTGTAAGTTTCGGTAATTTTATGGTTGGGTTGAGGGGGTCTGTGACCCACCACAACCCTTCAACCCAACAAGCCTCAACAACAACATTAAGCCAGCGGGGCGATGCTTGGAGGCAGCTGTCAATTTACTGAAGCAACCCAGATTTCCTTGAACATCATAGCACGTCCTGCGCATTTCCTCTTGCTAAAACATGGCCCGACACACGAGGTATCACATGAAGGTGTTATAAGCGGTGCAGCTCTCCTGAGTGTAGTAACAGACGTTAATCATTGTGTTACCTGTGTTGTGTCATCTCTTGGTTGTCTTTGGCTGTCATTCAAGTGCCTCAGGCTTAATTACATCACTGCTGTAGCCACAGTTTCACACTACAAAAAGTGCAGTCATCAAAACAAATTTTCAAGCACGCTACACGTATCACAAGAAAGTGAAGCCGTTATTCAAAGTGGCTAACAAATAAGTGGAACTCGTCAACGATTTTCCTACCTGACTGACTCGTTAAACTGATTATAAGAAGCATACATAAGAACGTTTGTAGTGAAGGTTTTGGCGAATGGTGTTCCCTCCAGCAGTGCTTATCACATCACTTGTATTCACAAAGATTTCTCGATGACAGTGAGCAGAGTGCATTAAGAGGTTGCTGTAGCAGTATGAGTGACCCCGTGGAGAAAATGTTGAACCAAGCTGCACTAGAAGCTCTCTATTCAGCTACTTATGTTGATAATTTTCTAGGTAAGTACTGTAGCATTGTGTGTGAATGCTGAGAATATGTGCAAGCCATTGTAGAAGTCTTACTATCTCATCCATATTGAAATAAGGTTTAATTAGGTTACAATCACAGAATGGCAGCAATAAATTGAGATGAAATATAGTAGAATATTTCATCATTTACAAAAGATGCATATAGGACTACATGCTGTGTAAATGATTTGAGTACAAGCAGACAAACTGGAAATGTTTTGGTGGTGAATATGTACTTCATTCCTGGGTTCCACTTCATCAAAATTGCAAGTTAAACCATCCATAATTGATATGGCTGTGCTTTTAAGATTGTTTTTAGGTGGGGAAATACAAAACACTAATGTAACCCAACTCAACCTAATCTGATGTATGATAATACATACTGATAATCATACTTGCATTTCTCTTGAGGACAAAAACACATGATATTAGACTGATGAAGTAGTGAAAGATATTGTGTGGTGGTGTTTGTTGTGGTGGTGAGGCTGACACAGTGACCCAGTCGCTCACACCAGGTTAGCAATTCTGATTATTATTATTAATTATTTTATTACTTTATTATTATGGCTAATATCTCAATAAATAATAATTTCCACAATAGATAAATGTGTTTTCCATGTTTTGGATATGGATTTATGTATAGTGGGCCTGGGGCCACTGTCAGTAACAGCCTTGTTGATCAGGCAAGCTGTGCCAGGCTTCTCTGGTGCTTGCCTGGCTCAGGGCCAGGCTGTGAGAGTAGGAAAACTCTTGAAACCCTTCAAAGATATATCAAGGGTATTTCTGAATGTGGTTTTCCTTATAGATTATGCTTGTTCTATTTGTGCAAACATTAAAACTAATTTTGTTGTTTATTAATATATTGCAATGCTTAAGTTGAATGTATAGCAGTCTCAGGAAGGTTTTAACATTGCTTTAATTAAGCAGATTTGACCTAAGCTTTTGGGAGCTGTGAACCCTTGATATTTCTTTTGTTATCGAGCCTAAATTGCTATACCAGCTGGCCATATACATTTTGTTGTAGATACAGTATTATTGAATATCCTATTCGAAGTGACATGTTCATTTTTATTTACTGTATTAATGCCAGTTTAATGGTGTTGGACAGAGTTACCAGTTTTTCACATCACAGACATCAACAAGTTACCCAGGTGACAGGCTCAGTAATTTGTTAAAATGTAGTATCCAACAACCTAATTTAAATTAACTTTCAGTGGCCATCACATAGAACTGTCAGTGAGGCCAGGGGTCCCTCATGTAATTTTACATCATGAGCTCAGCTCACTCAGATAAGCTGTGAATGGTAAATTTTGGCCTGGATATGAGAGAATGGGTTTTTGCAATGAGTGTGCACAGCATAAAAAGAAAATCCTGCCCCACACTGTGCATGATAGGAAAAACAAAACTGACCATATGTATGGTTAAAACTAGCAACTTTGAGGTGTTTTCTTGGAGAGTTTTTATGGTTTTATTGGCTGTTTCTTAGTACAGTTTGATAGAATGGAAGACATACTACTGAAACAGAGATGATTTTGATTGTTTTCGGAAATGGAAGTATGTAGCGTGAAATTGAGTGGGACATCGTAATCCATGACCAATCGTTTTTGGATGTATATTATTATCTGAGAAATAGAGTAAATCTTTTATTTTTGTGTGATTAAGAATTTAAAGTGGAAGGCAAGTGTAATATAGAAGAGGCCTGGGGACATGATTAGTGAATAGAGGAAATATTGTTTTAGTGCCAGAAATGTGTACATTGTTTATTTTGAACTCTATTTTTAAATTCATATTACAGTGGAACCTCTGTATGCGACCTTAATTCATTCCAGAAGGCTGTTCAAGTGCCACTATGTTTGAATATCGAACAAGTTCCTCCCAACCAATTTTCTGTTTGGTTGGCTATTATCACTAATCGTTGTACGCCCAACGGTGACTTATTTATGCAAATAATACAAAAAAGAAAAAATGCTACAACATGAAATAGTTGACAGCGAAGTTCTGGCAGGTTGTATTTGTTTGGTTGAGTGCTGAGCTTTGTTCAAATAGGGGGCTGGTCATATACCGAGGTTCTACTGTACGTATTTAATTTTGTGTACAACTGGCAAAATTACGATTTCTGTGGACTTTATAGGGTAGTTGAAATAGTTGAATGGGCAGTTTCTTGCACTCAGCCGGTTGAATTGGGCAAAATTCATTTACGTGATCTGCTGACAGATACTCTTAGATTTCTCTTTCTGAATCTTTAATGTTTTACCACAGTCTCCAGTATATTCATATGGCCTGTGTTTTGCTTTCTCCCATTTCCATTACTTGGCACTTAGTATCTATGATATCATCCATCTGTCATTCCATGAGCTCATTTTTTTTCAAGATCTTGTAGGAATTCAGACTTTTTTTGTTGCAATAGTGCTTACCATGCATGCGATTTTTTTGACATCCACAAATATGTTCATGTAGTTTATTTTTCCTTCTGGCAAGTCAGTTAATTTAGAAATATTATTTGTGGAAGTGCTCCAATTCTATACTTAGATCATCGTATTTTTCATTTTTAGAATCTGGTACCGTATATCCTATTGCTTTTCTTTTTCATCTCTTGAGCACCTGTATATTTGTTACAAATTTTATTTCAAGCACGACATGACTACTTTTTCCAAGTGAGCTCTGATAATGTATGCAGAGTAGTTAAAATTTTTTCCTCTATAATGTTCTCATAATTAAAAAAGGCCCTCATTACATCAAGAAATTTAGTTGACCTTTTGTTTGTTTCAGCCTCATAGGTTATCAAGTCTGTATATTTTTATAGTGTATATTTATTTTGTTGTCTAGCATATCATTAACTTATTTTTTTTAACTTTAGACACCGTGGAGAACTTACCAGATGAAGTTCAGCGAGAGATATCCAGCATGAGGGAACTGGATGTCCGATATCAAGGTAATGTTTGCATAATATGTACTGTTTTCTTTTTCTGACACTCCAGCCATTTCCTACTGAGGTAGGGTGACCCAACACAGGAGAAAAAACTTTGTGTCACTCGTTCAATCACTGTCTTGCTTGGAGGGGTGCCAACATCACAGTTCAGGTGACTCTCCAAACTGGAACATCCTCACCCCTCCTTCAGAATGCAAGCACTGTACTTCCCACCTCCAGGACTCTAGTCTGCCTAACCAGTTTCTGGAATTCCTTCACAGATGTTACCTTACTCACACTCCAGCAGCATGGCAAATCATAAAAACCACTCATCTCCACTCTTATCTAACATGTTTATCTAACACGTCGGAGGTCCAGCTCCCAAGTACTCAGACCCACCTTTACTCCTGCCCTCTAACCTTTCCTTGGATGACTTCTACTTCCCTCCATCCCAAGTTTATATGTCCTTTTAGTCGTCCTATTTTTCATCATCCTCTCTAAATGTCCGAATCACCTAAACAACTCCTCTTTTGGGAACTCCACACCTAATCTCCAAACTCCAAATTTTGTGCATAATATTCACACCACACATTGTCTTCAAACACAGCATATGTATTGCCTCCAGCCTCCTCCTTGCTGCAACATTCAAAATCCATATTTCATACCCATACAACAGTGTTGGTTCCATTACAGGGTCAGAGGACACTCGCTCAACTACCTAAAATCTTATCTTAGTGGTAGACACCAGTATGTGTACACAGATGGCATGACCTCCAATACTCAGCCCATAGTTGTTGGAGTGCCACAGGAAAGTGTCCTAGGTCCTCTACTCTTTCTGATTTATATCAATGACCTCCCAAATGCATCGTGGCTCCTTAAACCCGTTCTATTCGCAGATGACACCACTTATGCCTTCTCCCACTCAAACCTGGCTATACTTAGTAACACTGTAAACAGCGAGCTACTTAAATTATCAAACTGGATGGCTACCAACAAACTTAACCTCAATATTGACAAAACCTACTTCATGCTTTTTGGAAGCAGAGCATCAAATATCCAGCTAAACATATCGATAAATGGTTCACCCATTACAAGACAGTCTAAGGGCAAATTTTTAGGTCTCCACCTTGACTGTAATCTTAAATTTCAGACCCACATCCAGTACATAACTGAGAAAGTGTCCAAAACAGTAGGTATCCTTTCTAAGATACAATACTATGTACCCTAATGGGCCTTCCTTACCTTATATCACTCTTTAATATACCCTTACCTCACCTATGGTATTTGTGCTTGGGGATCTATCACAGATAATCACCTCAAACCTTTAATAACCCAACAGAAAGCGGGAGTGAGAATGATCACAAATTCCAATGCCAGACAACACACCCCACCTCTCTTCAAAAACATGAACTTACTTAATATCCATAATATACACACTTATTATTGTGCCTACTACATATACAGAACATTAAACTCTAATATCAACCCTCCATTCAAACTTCTAGACAGTTTCAACAGAACACACAGGCATAACACGTGGCACAAAACACTTTTTGACATCCCCTGTGTCCATCTCACACTTTGCAAAAATGCAATGCACATAAAAGGCCCTAAGATCTGGAACTCTCTGCCAGAAGCAGCAAGAGATCCCCTGCCCACAAATCAATTTAGGATCATACTCAAAAATCATCTCATCTCTCAATTCCAAACCTACCTACACCATACTAAACCCCAACCAAATTCAAAGCAGCTCCCCCAAATACTTTATTATCCCTTAACTATTAAGCCATTTTTACAAACTTATGTTTGTATCACTAACTGTACTACCACATATTAATAATAAACTAAATGAGCTTAATTACAAACTTAAAAATGTATGATTGATTGTATCATAAATTATACTACCTCATATTAATAATAAGAGTGAAATATAGAATATTTGTATTCTGCCATTGTAAAAGAACCTAATTTCTTAATTAAAAATGTAAGATTGTCATAAATTGTACTACCTCATATTAACAATAGAGTGGAGACTGACTGTATAAAAAATCAAAATGGAATTTATTTGTAAAGCCTCAAAACATAACTAATGAACAGAGGAAATGTTAGTTTAGTGCCAGGAATATTTTGAACTTTGTGTTAAATTGGCCAAATTAACAATTTCCGATCACTTTATTTTGTAGTTGAAACAGTTGACTTGTTTCCCTAAGAATTTGGTTGATTGGAATAATGTAATTGGCCGGGAGTCAAAGTCGGCAAAATCGCCGATTCGTTATCGCTGACACATCAAAATTCGCGAGAGCATAATTTCGATACCAAATTTTTTTTTGTTTTATTACACTCCAGAATAAGTATGTTCACACTGGTGCGTGACTCCAGATTTGGGCCTTGGACCCTGAAAGGGTTAATAATAAGAGTGAAATATAGAATATTTGTATTCTGCCATTGTAAAAGAACCTAATTTCTTAATTAAAAATGTAAGATTGTCATAAATTGTACTACCTCATATTAACAATAGAGTGGAGACTGACTACAGTGGACCCCCGGTTAACGATATTTTTTCACTCCAGAAGTATGTTCAGGTGCCAGTACTGACCGAATTTGTTCCCTAAGAAATATTGTGAAGTAGATTAGTCCATTTCAGACCCCCAAACATACACGTACAAACGCACTTACATAAATACACTTACATAATTGGTCACATTCGGAGGTAATCGTTATGCGGGGGTCCACTGTATTCTACCACTTTTCACCTGTGTAAGTACCATTAGGGTAAGTCTGCCTGAAATGCCTAGGCATAATAGTGACTTTCTTTGCTCCATTCATACTATATGTAAACACACATTGTAACTTTAACAAAGAAATAAATGTTTTATTTTATTTTATTTTATTTTATTTTATTTTATTTTATTTTACTATACTCTGATACAGTCCCCTTTTTGTTTCATGGCTAAAATTTTGTCTCTGCAGATGCTTCATTGCACCACCCACCTTTTTTCCCCGTCAGTTTTGTGGCTCACCTCATCTCTCATAGAACCATCTGCATAATATTGTACCTTATTTGTTGCCTTATGTGCTAACTAACAATTTTCATAATGAGTTTTAAAATTTGTTGTGGAAACTGTTTTGCATTGTGCCATTACCTGCAATGTTTGTGATTCCATGTGTTACCTGTAAGTTACTTGATGACTCCAGGAACTATTGCCTTTGTCGTCGAGTCATAGACGAGTCCTCACTTTTGATAGATTGTTCAGTGATTCTGTTGGTGCTAGCTGCATGTAATGTAATGTAAGCACCATAGCTTGGTTGATCAAGAAACTGTTAAGATACCTCTTGAATACAGTTAAATTTATTGGTACTTCATATTATGTTTGATAACAGGTTGTTGAAAAATCTTGGACACACTGTACCTGTCTGTGGTTTAATAAATATAATTGTTCATATTTTATAATTCGTTAGGCAGTATTCAGAATGACTTTTGGACTCTTCACTCCTGCCTTTCTACATTTTTATTAATGAAAATTCTAGTAATTCGGTCTTGTTGAAGGCTAATGATAACATTGTTAGCGACTTAAACTTTGAAAGTATTATCTGGAATACCACCTTTCTAGATGGGAAAAGTTGAAATGACCAAAATAGTTTTAATTTAGAATTTTTTATTAGTATTAAATGGTATTGCCAACTCTGAAAACTTTAGTCTTCATTCCACTTTTCAGTTGACTTTGTTTAGCACAAATTTTTTTACATATAAATCCTTGACACAATTTCAGTATAGACAGAAATCTTAAAACTTATTTCAATTTTATTTGCTTTTTAGGAAATTTGCTCAGTGATATAAAATGATATATGTTGTGAGATACTACTGTACAATTCAAATTAGGTCATTATGTAGAACCTAAGAAAGAGGGTAAATAAGTGTGCAGGATGTGATATAGGGTGTAATTACAGAAGTTGGATAGACTGTATGTTAGTAGCCAAAAGGTTGATGGGTAGACTCCTCAATATGCATGTTTTTAAAGAAACAACATATAAAGCAGATCATTATTTAGTGGTAGCTATGTACAGTGAGAGTAAGAGGTAGTTGGGATATGAGGCAAATCTCATTATTAGGTAAGAGGGAGGTGAAAATGAATAAATTAGAAGAGATAAGCCAAGATATAAGGAACTGTTGGGGTGGTTCAGGCATTTAAATATGGAGCAAAATAGGATGATTAAGGAGGGTATATAAATCAGGGGTGGGGAAAGGAGGGGTAGGGGTTGTCCTAGAATATGTTGGAGGAAGAGGGGTAAAGGGGGCTTGGAAGTGCTGATGTCTTGAGCATCCATCAGGCTTCTGTGCCTGTTAGATTAGGATGTGTGGAGGCAAGTGGTTTTTGTGGGCTGATGTGCTGTTGAAGTGTGAACAAGGTAACATTAATGAGAGAGTTCAAGGAAAACAAATTAGCTGGATTTAGTCCTGGAGGTGGGAGTTACATTGCCTGCACTCTAAAGGAGGAGTGGGAATGTTGCAGTTCAGGGGCCTTTTGAACTGTGATGTCAGCATGCTTCTGGCAAGGCATGATTTAACCCGTAAATGATCCAAACGTATATATACGTTCACTACCGTACTGCCCCAACTTTTTTGAGAAAAAATACATTGTTGTTTTTTAATAGGAAAAAAAGAGCATATGGTACCCAGGCATCCCCAATTATTTTAATATGTTGCACAATGAGCGCTCGCACCCATTCTCACATGTCTAGGCGACTCAGGCTTATCGTGGCAATGTTAAATGTAGGACACATAAAACGTATATATACGTTTGGGGCACTAGCAGTAAAAACGTATGTATACGTTTGGACCGTTTACGGGTTAATGAATGATGGTAAAAGTGTTTTCTGTGGGTCACCCTATCTCAGTGGGAGATGGCCAGTTCTTTAAAAAACTCAATGAACAGGTTCCCGAAGACTTGCAGTATAGAGCACATGAATTCTTGAGAGTGCATTTCATCACAAATGCTGAAAAGTGTACAGGAGGGCCCCACTTATACGGCGGGTTAGGTTCCAGGCTACCGCCGTAAAGCGGAAACCGCCGTAAAGTGGAACACCATTTTTTTCCACTTACAAATGCATACAAACACTAGACAACAAGTTTACACTAACATATATTATGTTAGCAATAGAACCAGGCACCAAAAAACAATAAAAAAGTACAATACACACATAGTGCACTCATTACTTACCTTAAAATATTTATAGTTTTAATCTAGGGTGAGACAAGTAGTGTTTATTGTAAGAAATCAAGTGTGGTATGTATGGTAGTCAGCCAGGCTACCATACCAGGCCACCCCACCCACACATACTATTCTATGATATTTAAGCATCCCAGAGCGATATAATGTATATACAGTTCACTCATTACTTACCTTAAAATATAGGGTGAGATGAGTAGTATTTATTGTAAAAAATCAAGTGTGGTATGTATGGTAGTCAGCCAGGCTACCATACCAGAGAGAAAGAATGAGTGCATGAGAGAGGACAGGCGCAGAGTTATGTAAACAAACCAGGCGAAGGTAAGTTTTGTAAACAAACAAAGTGTACACGTCTGGTTTGTGTACAAGTTACATTGTGTACAGGTTGTCTCTACATTGATACGGTAGAATAAATAAAGAAGAACACTCCCATTCTCATATAACATCATTTTGAGAAGAAATGATGCTCTGAGTGAAGGCAATGGAAGTAAGTCACTCTGACTTTTTTGGGTTATCCTAGGTTCTCTACACATATGTTGTTATGTATTTATGTTATGTATCGTGTTTATTATATAATTTTGAAAAAAATATCACGGATGGATTAATGAAAATGTGTATATTAAAGTAATATACAACATTTAATGATACACCGAGCTCAGACAGCGTAAACAAACAAACTGAACAGGTTGTGGACGATCACTCGGTCAGGCGAAATAGACGGTATTAATACGTGTCCAGTTTTAGTTCATTCATGTACATTTGTAAGAGTTTGTGAAACTTTTACCTTATAATATTTTTATTATTATTATAATAATTAAATCACGAAACAAATACTCTTACACTGTGTACAAGTTAGTACAGAATTATAGCTATAAAGTGAAGGCATACGAAAGGAATGTTTTTATACAGTTATCCCTAGTAACAGGTGACGGGCTAGAGAAAACGTAATTCTTCCGACACTTCTACAAACCGTTTGGTAAACATCTCATATATATTTGTATAAATTTTTATACTATGGGTGCATGTATCATGTTTGTGTGTTACATAATGTGTTTCTTATATAATTTTGAAAAAAATATCATAGATTAAGGGAAATGTCTATATTAATGTAATATTCGACATTAATGCGCCCAAGAGATTATTATTATTACTATTATTATTATTATTATTATTATTATTATTATTATTATTATTATTATTATTATTATTATTATTATTGCATCAAGAGTAGAGAGACTCTTAGTGATTTTAATGTGTACCTACATGCCAGCACAGTGTGTAAGTTTATTTAGGTACAGGTGTACACAAGTTTAATTATCAAGTACAATACATATAAAATATACAATAACTTTAAAACACTTGAAATTTTGGAAAGTTTCCAGACATAATAAGGAGATGTGCTCAGGGAGAATGTAAACAAACTCGGTGGGCCGCTGTGACCGTATTAGAAAGACAGGTGGGGGGAGCCGTATAGCGAGTTTTGGTCATAATTTGAAATGTCCGTATTAGCGGAATGCCATAAAGCGAAACGCCATAAAGCGGGGCCCTGCTGTACTGTATTTATAGATGATGCATTATAAAGTCTATTGAGACAACTGATTTTTCTCAATGTATTTCCTTCAATGTGTTTTCGTTCTCTTATCTCATATGAAAGACTTGAATTTATGAACAAATGACACATCCCACAAACCTTTATTTAATTTTTAAGGTGGTTATGGAAAATATTATTTTTATAAAAAATTACTAAATTTTCTAACTTCTACTGACTGCAGCCCTCTTACAAGACATGGAAGGCCTTCGTGGACAACTGGATGGAGAACTCGACTCTATATCACTAAAACGTATAATGGTTCAGATTCAGGATAAGCTCATTTCAACACAAGAAATTGGAGATGATAAATTACAAATTGTCCAGCATATTCTTGACATAATTGAAAACAGACAAAGACAGCTTGAATTAGATTGCAAAAACTTGGGTAAGATTACTAATTAAGTGTTTTACTCTCTGTTATCATTGTTATTTTTCATTCTGTCTCATGAACACAGAAGTCGGTAGTTAAATCACACAAACTTATACTTGCATTCGGTACATAGTATACATATCTTTACTGCATGCCTTCAAAGTTCTTATTTTTGTAATGCACCAGGCCATAGGAGCCATAATCACTGAAATTACTAACAGATAAGGTATATTTTCAAGCTTTATGCCAAGGGGGGGGGAACTTGACTCAGACTAACAAAATCAGTTTTGAGGTGCAGCTTTAAAAAAAAAAATTTTCTTCTTGTTAATTTTTTTTTTTGGAGGGATGAAGGTCAGGGGAATTTATTTCCCCATAAGGTTAATAAAATAAATAAAACCTGGTGGCTTGGTGGCTAAAGCTCCCGCTTCACACATGGAGGGCCCGGGTTCGATTCCCGGCGGGTGGAAACATTTCGACACGTTTCCTTACACCTGTTGTCCTGTTCACCTAGCAGCAAATAGGTACCTGGGTATTAGTCGACTGGTGTGGGTCGCATCCTGGGGGACAAGATTAAGGACCCCAATGGAAATAAGTTAGACAGTCCTCGATGACGCACTGACTTTCTTGGGTTATCCTGGGTGGCTAACCCTCCGGAGTTAAAAATCCGAACGAAATCTTGTCTTATCTTATCTTATCTGTCTAATTCACAGTAGATTACGGAACATAGCACTATGTATTAACAATCTCTTCTATAGTTTATCAGGTTTTATGCATAGTTTTGCTCCATTTCACTTGGCATGGCACAAGGTTCTTTATTAGAAATACTAAAAGATATTTTGAAAAAGAGGTTGCTTATTTAGGAGTGTGTGAGTTTTTGGGAATGTAGGTTTTAGCACTGATGTGTTTTCAGAAAAACTGTAGAAAAATAGCTCTTCCTATACAATTCATCAGTGGTTTGCTAAAGTCAGTAATCCACTTTTAATATTCTTATCTAGTTAAATACTGGAGAATATTTCTGTTTTTTGAAGTACAGTACATGTATCTGTAAATTCAGACTAACATTATATACCTGCTGGAAAATTTCTCTTCAATATTAATTTTTTTTTATAGACTTTGGACAAGAACCAGAAAAGCCTGAAGCTTCAAAAGATAATCAACCAGAGAGAGCCAGCAAGAGGGCACGGCGGACCAGAAATGATCATGCTTCAAATCATAATGAAAATTCAAATGATATGCCTACAACACCTCATATAGAAAAAATAATAACAAATAAGGTGAGCTTTAGTGTTCAGAATCTTTCAGATATGTGGTGTCTACATACGATTTTGTACTAAGTTTGTGCAGAACATGTGGAGAAACTTGTGTTACGTTCTCTTGGCTTCCAAAAAATGCCATGTTTCGTAATTTGTCAAAAATAATAGGGTTTCACTGATTAAATCTTGTGGAACCAGTTTGTGTATGGACTTTGTCTAGGGGAAAACTCCAATGGCAACAAGGGTTTATTGTGGCAAATATAGCCTTCTTCACCTAAGAGGCTTTTTTTTTTTAACCCTTTCAGGGTCCGTCCCGTAGATCTACGGCTTTACGTTCAGGGTCCAAACCGTAGATCTACGCCATGAGCTCAGCTCACTCTGATAAACTGTGAGTGGTACATTTGGGCCTAGATATGAGAGAATACATCTATGTGGTATGTGTGCACCACATAAAACAGATCCTGCAGCACACTGTGTATAATGAGAGAAAAAAAAGAAATCATGATTTTTCGATTAAAACAGCAACTTTGCAGTATTTTTTCGTATGTTTTTTATAGTTGTATTTGCGATTTCTTGGTCTCATTTGATAGAATGGAAGACATATTACAGAAATAGAGATGATTTTGATTGGTTTTAGCACTAGAAATGGCTTGAAACTGAGCTCAAAGTAGCAGAAATGTTAAATTTTTGCCGATATTCAAGAGTAAACAAACGACCTCACACGTCTAATACACATCAGCTGGTGGGTCTAATATACATTCACAAATATGGTGATGATATTTATACAATTATTACAGTATTGCATAACAGCAAATCTTCTATTTTTTGGTGTGAATAAAAATTCATTATGTGAATAAAAAATCAAAATGGAATTTATTTGTAAAGCCTCAAAACATAACTAATGAACAGAGGAAATGTTAGTTTAGTGCCAGGAATGCCTACATTGTTCATTCTGGACCCTATTTTGAAATTGGAATATTTTGAACTTTGTGTTAAATTGGCCAAATTAACAATTTCCGATCACTTTATTTTGTAGTTGAAACAGTTGACTTGGCGATTTCTTGTGCTCAATCGATAGAATAGAAGTAATACTAGTGAAATAGCTAAGAATTTGGTTGACTGGAATAATGTAATTGGCCTAAAATGGGAGTCAAAGTCGGCAAAATCGCCGATTCGTAAATATCGCTGACACATCAAAATTCGCGAGAGCATAATTTCGTCAATTTTCCACCAAATTTCGTACTTTTTGTTTTATTACCTTCACAAAAAGATTCTCTACGATTTCATAAGAAAAAATAACAAATGTTTTTTTTGAAAATTCTTGGACACTGGTGCGTGACTCCAGATTTGGGCCTTGGACCCTGAAAGGGTTAACCTTCTTACTTTCTTTAGGATGACCAAAACTCACAAGTAAAATCCTTGTCTTTAATAATAATAAAACTTATATTGGATCTTCATATCTCTATGAACCATAATCTTAACCCTTTCAGGGTCCGTCCCGTAGATCTACGGCTTTACGTTCAGGGTCCAAACCGTAGATCTACGCCATGAGCTCAGCTCACTCTGATAAACTGTGAGTGGTACATTTGGGCCTAGATATGAGAGAATACATCTATGTGGTATGTGTGCACCACATAAAACAGATCCTGCAGCACACTGTGTATAATGAGAGAAAAAAACTTAAATCATGATTTTTCGATTAAAACAGCAACTTTGCAGTGTTTTTTCGTATGTTTTTTATAGTTGTATTTGCGATTTCTTGGTCTCATTTGATAGAATGGAAGACATATTACAGAAATAGAGATGATTTTGATTGGTTTTAGCACTGGAAATGGCTTGAAACTGAGCTCAAAGTAGCGGAAATGTTAAATTTTTGCCGATATTCAAGAGTAAACAAACAACCTCACACGTCTAATACACATCAGCTGGTGGGTCTAATATACATTCACAAATATGGTAATGATATTTATACAATTATTACAGTATTGCATAACAGTAAATCTTCTATTTTTTGGTGTGAATAAAAATTCATTATGTGAATAAAAAATCAAAATGGAATTTATTTGTAAAGCCTCAAAACATAACTAATGAACAGAGGAAATGTTAGTTTAGTGCCAGGAATGCCTACATTGTTTATTCTGGACCCTATTTTGAAATTGGAATATTTTGAACTTTGTGTTAAATTGGCCAAATTAACAATTTCCGATCACTTTATTTTGTAGTTGAAACAGTTGACTTGGCGATTTCTTGTGCTCAATCGATAGAATAGAAGTAATACTAGTGAAATAGCTAAGAATTTGGTTGATTGGAATAATGTAATTGGCCTAAAATGGGAGTCAAAGTCGGCAAAATCGCCGATTCGTAAATGTCGCTGACACATCAAAATTCGCGAGAGCATAATTTCGTCAATTTTCCACCAAATTTCGTACTTTTTGTTTTATTACCTTCACAAAAAGATTCTCTATGATTTCATAAGAAAAAATAACAAATTTTTTTTTTTGAAAATTCTTGGACACTGGTGCGTGACTCCAGATTTGGGCCTTGGACCCTGAAAGGGTTAATAAAGAGCATGAAATTATACTTCTCTTTTCCTTTACACATAAAGGGTAGAATTATATATACAGCTATTGTTAGTAGAGTTAGGCAATCAGTATAAGACATGAAATAACTGATACGTTGCTAACATAACTCATATCAGTGTCTTCAAAGAGACATTAAATTCAGATTATCCACACAGGAAGTTTCATTAATATTCCTGTGCAAGGGATTGGAATATGAAAAGAGAATTCTAGAAAACAGAAATCAGACTCAGCATGAGAGTACAAGGCAGAGTACTACTTGGGAGTGAGTGGGTGAACCTACTGCATGTGTCAGCGACCAGTAACTTTCATGTCAGGTTCGTCACTTAAAAAAAGCTTTGAATCCAGCCAGCAGCATAACTAGTGGCCGGTCTTTTAACTAGTGATTCCACTTTTCCTATTTCTATACATACATTTATATAGATATTAATACTAATATAATAAAAATAAAGAGCAATATCCAAGTATCGTGATACATGTCGCATCAGATAATAATATAAAGTCGGAAATCTTTATTTAGCTACTAGTGAAGACGTCCACTACACAATAATAAGTGAAACCACGTAACTGGATTATTTCTCAAATATAAAATGTCGTGCATAAATCGCAACACCTTCCCTCTCGTGACCAAGGGTCGCACCAGTAGTAGTGACAATGTCTTACTCAATATCCCAGTATTCATCATGTATCTCTCTCACATTAATAGGAGATACTCTAAATTAATATATAGCCTAAGACAAAGTTCTGTGTCTCCATTTTTTGAAACTATTTCTTCTCCATATGAGGGCATCGTAGCTTAACAGAGCGGGGATTCCATATAACTTCAAGTTAATGTTGGAGATGGAACAGGCACCACCGATACAGCAGCCGGGCACAACTTGTTCTCGTACGTGCAGAATACTGGAAGACACAGGTAGTCACAATCCCATCCATCTAGAAGCTGGAGTGGCTTCAAGGTGTATATAGCTGAAGATGAGTGGTCATGACACTAACACCTTAGCTCAACACTCTGCCTCATCAAAGTCTAGCTATAACCTCATGACTGTTGAATAGTATTAGATGTGAGATAATATATAGCTAAATAAATGAGCTGATAATAAAAGTTGCACTACAGAACTCTAAGAAACAAGTACTTGGGTAACTTTACTTCTAAATTCTCAGTTATAGTCAAGGATGCGAGAAAAAGTGTCAGCTTATATGATTTAAGTTGATGGCATAAACAGAAAAATGATAGGGAAGGGGGTCAACTGACCACTCAGGTCGGGTGCATGTCAACTCCTCCTTCAACAAAGTCAATAAGAAATGCAATCATCAGCAGACAGCTCTTGGACCTTGACTTCATGAGGGAATGTTAGCTGTCAGACTACACAACCTATTACTAGGGAGGTTCTCTGGTACACCAGGACCTGACTGTGTACCAGGTGAAAAAAAAATCAGAATTTCTGAGTGAAGACTGGAAATTTCAACTTAAGAGTTCACTGTCCTCTCCGACCTCCACCAGCTCTACAAGAAGGACCAGGATGCCTTCTGCTACTTATGAACAGGTTAAGAACAACTATCTGGAAGACGAGAGTCAAGACAATGAAGGAATCGACCAGGATATTACCATTTAGCTCACTTGTATAGAAATCAAGTGACTGCTTAAGGACGTGTCTAGCAGCACCCTGGAGAAGTCCAACTTTGAGTACCTGGAGAAGGAAGTCGGCTTCCACAAGTTCCTGCCATTTTCGGTGTTCAACTCCATGAAGACCAAAATCTTGTGTCAGGGTCTGCAGACACACATCAAGAAGTACGGTTAACAGTCTTTCCGCGGTGTGCTCAGGTCTGGCTGGTCAATACCTGTGACCCTGATGGTGGGACCATCTGTGGGCATCTCTTATGTGGCTTACTCAGCCAGTAAGGCTCAACACACAACAAATTTTGAACAAGTGCTGAATGTTAGAACACTGACCACTGACTGTTGTTTACCAAAAGGCTCGTCCAGTCGAAGGTAGCAGGAATGGCAGAAGCCTTGAGCATGACCTGTCCCAGCATCACCAATGCTGAGAGTTTTGCTGACTCTATTGACGGATAATGTCGCCTAGTCAACAACACCAGTACTTCCCTCTGGAACACTGAAGAAGTGAACGGGTCTGGCAGCGGGAGCTCACGACACGGCTCTGAGACCAGGAGAGAAGTCAAGAGAGGCGGTGGCGCCTCTGCAACAAAGACTGCCTCAACCTGGCCTCTAATTGTGCTCTACACCTAGCTCTCCACAGCTCTCCCCTACTTGGAAAGCCAAAAATTTGTTCACAGAGACATATTGCCAAGAATGTGTTGGTGTATCCTCACAACTGCATCAAACTGGGCTACTTTGGTTTATCATGGTGGGTTGAGGAACTCAGTCCAGCAAGGGTAATCAAGTAGAAGGCATCGGAAAGTATGTTGAAGATTACCAGTGCTAGTGATGTCTGGAAGTGTATGCAAGCTCCTGCTCAGGGATTAGCTTGTAAGACAGAGGCTAGTGTGTCAGGAAGTGAATGCAGTAAATACTAATGCTGGGAGTGAAATCTTTCCCAGGTGTCAAGAGCAACGACGTCTTAAAGAGAATACGGAGAGCTTCTGGCTCTCCCTCTGAAGTGTCCATCACGTCTCTACTCTCATGTCCCTCTACTGGACGTGTGTACCTTCAAAATGATCTTTATTCCAGGTGATGAAGGAAGTTCTAAGCAAGATACTTAGAAGAAAAAATGCAGCAGCACGAGACAATGCGGCAAGAAAACCGTCATGCTCAAGCCTATAGCTGGGAGTGTCGGCCATTTAGGTTCAGTTTTTCTGTCTCATCCTTGTCCGTTATCTACTTTCCCTTAACTGGGAATTGAGTTCTTCCAGTGTGTCTTCATTTGTCTGTTCTTTGTCGTTGTTGTCAAACATTTCATTCACATCTTTTGCCAGCATGTCTTGAAAGTCATATTCTGGCACTTTCCTTGCCTGATTCCCAGTTTTCTGGACCTGACTCTTTAGAGGGAAAACTTGTGAAATGATTCACCACATTAAGCCATAATTTTCCCCAGCCTGCATTTATAGTTGATCGAAACTTTTCATCCCATTGAACTTCAATGTTGGTTATTGCATTTGCAATGTTGAATTTACGCCAGAATTCTGGTACTCCAGTCTTGTAATTTTTTCTCCATTGCTGCGACGAGTTTCTGCATGACATTGCTTTTAGAGTGGCACTTAAATGTCTTAATCACTCCTCGATCCAGGTAAAAACACAATCTTCACACTTGGGTCCAGAGACTGCCAGAATTGAGGATGGCTCTGGGAATTATCAAGATCGAGGAGTACCTTGAATGAAAGCCTCTTTTGGAACAGGTACATCTTGACTGAAGGAATAAAATCATGCTTGACACAATCAACAAACAGCTTTGTTAGACCACCAAATAACAGGTAAGGTGGTTTTGTCCTTACTCTTCAGAGCCCGGGATTCTGTGAGCGATAAATAAGCATAGTTGTGTACCTGAAATTTACTGCTGCATCAGTGCATAGTTGCAAGCTGAAATGATACTTTGCTGCCATGAGTATGGTGGAAATTGTAGACAGCATTTTCCTATTTAATCCTGTCTCGTCAGCATTATAAACTTGCTCGGGCTTATAGCCATCCTCAGAAATAATTTCCTCCAGCTCAGCAGGGAAATTTCCCTTGGCTCTGCAGTCAACAGACACTTTCTCCACTAAATTTTATATTATATAATGCTGCCAAATGAATATTTTAAGTTATTTGAATCAACCGGAACTAAAAGAACACTCTCAATCGGGCTTTCCTTCCTTCTCTCTCACAGTTTTATAGTAAGATGGAGTTTCTCCCTCTTTATGAGGGCATTAAGTGGGGCACCTCTTTTTAATTTTCTGCTCAGTCCACACAGTAACTTTTATTTAACTATACATGTATTGACTTGTTTGTCATTCTTTTCAGGTCACAATCTAAGTTACTCGTTGTACAAGAGCTTATTGCTTTGTTCTTTCTAATTACACGGGCCATCTGTATCACACGTGCACCACCTATCACATATCTAGGATGTCATTTTCTGAAAACTTTCATAGTTTCATGCTTATTGTTGTTGGCACTTCTGGCATTACTAGTACTTCTCATGGGTACCATGATTAATATCTAGAGACAAGATGGAATGATGAAAAGATCCAAAATTTATTTAATAATATATATGACTTAGTAATGTATTAGACCTGTACACAAGGCACCTGAATTGTGGGTGTTGTTCACACCAAGGGTGACCTGTTTGAGAGTTTTCCTACTCAAGGCTAGGCCTCCCAGTTGATTGCCTGGTCAACCATACTGTTACTGTTGGTGACTCTTTGACCCACATATCCATCACAGCCTGGTTGACCCAGCACACTGCATAGATAATGATTCAGTTTGCATTGTTATCTTTGTTTGATTTGAGGATGAGAAACGGTACAAACATCAGGACTGTACCTTTTTATTTTGGTTAGTCTTAGATTGTACTTTATTTACTACTACTATTTGTAGTACTGTAGTACAGTATTAGCTAGAAAATTATAAATCCTTTGGCCTATTTTTTCTGGTATACCTTATGACCTTATTTTATGTTCTATTACATTGTGATCATATTTTGTCAAATGCCTTGGCAAAATTCATGTTGACCATGTCTGTTATGGGATTCTTCTAAAGTCAGAGAAAATTTTCTCATAATGATCCAGTAGTTGACAAGCATGATGTTCCTGCTCTAAGACCATGTTGACTTAAGTTGTACAGGTCCTGCTTTTCCACAAAATATGTAATTTGACATCTCATCACCCTTTCAAAGATTTTTGTCATGTGTAATGTTAGTACCACTTTCTGGATCATCTATTCTCCTGTTTAGTGGATTGCTGAACATCCATTCACACTGGCCTTTCAAGAATTGGATCAGTTCTTTTTTGTTTTTGGTTTATGAGCCTTGTGTTAATAGTGGACAAATTCTAAAGGTGGTTGAAGAGTAAGACTAGGAGTAACACTAGGAGTCTATATTAACAAAATGTTTTGCCTGTGCTGCAGGCTTCATTTGTTGAATACAGTAATGAATTGCATTCTTGGAGTCATCAGCCTTCGTGGAAAATGAAGTAGACCATGTGCAGAGGTAGTTCGATGTAGTCAGTCAGTTAGCCTTACAAATACAAATCTTTCTTTCTTTCAACACACCGGCCGTATCCCACCAAGGCAGGGTGGCCCAAAAGGAAAAACGAAAAGTTTCTCCTTTTCTTTTTTTTCTTTCAACAAGTCGGCCGTCTCCCACCGAGGCAGGGTGACCCAAAAAAGAAAGAAAATCCCCAAAAAGAAAATACTTTCATCATCATTCAACACTTTCACCACACTCGCACATTATCACTGTTTTTGCAGAGGTGCTCAGAATACAACAGTCTAGAAGCATACACATATAAAGATACACAACATATCCCTCCAAACTGCCAATATCCCAAACCCCTCCTTTAAAGTGCAGGCATTGTACTTCCCATTTCCAGGACTCAAGTCCGACTATATGAAAATAACCGGTTTCCCTGAATCCCTTCACTAAATATTACCCTGCTCACACTCCAACAGATCGTCAGGTCCCAAGTACCATTCGTCTCCATTCACTCCTATCTAACACGCTCACGCACGCTTGCTGGAAGTCCAAGCCCCTTACCCACAAAACCTCCTTTACCCCCTCTCTCCAACCCTTTCGAGGACGACCCCTACCCCGCCTTCCTTCCCCTATAGATTTATATGCTTTCCATGTCATTCTACTTTGATCCATTCTCTCTAAATGACCAAACCACCTCAACAACCCCTCCTCTGCCCTCTGACTAATACTTTTATTAACTCCACACCTTCTCCTAATTTCCACACTCCGAATTTTCTGCATAATATTTACACCACACATTGCCCTTAAACAGGACATCTCCACTGCCTCCAACCATCTCCTCGCTGCTGCATTTACCACCCAAGCTTCACACCCATATAAGAGTGTTGGTACTACTATACTTTCATACATTCCCTTCTTTGCCTCCATAGATAACGTTTTTTGACTCCACATATACCTCAACGCACCACTCACCTTTTTTCCCTCATCAGTTCTATGATTAACCTCATCCTTCATAAATCCATCCGCCGACACGTCAACTCCCAAGTATCTGAAAACATTCACTTCTTCCATACTCCTCCTTCCCAATTTGATATCCAATTTTTCTTTATCTAAATCATTTGACACCCTCATCACCTTACTCTTTTCTATGTTCACTTTCAACTTTCTACCTTTACACACA
This sequence comes from Cherax quadricarinatus, assembly GCF_038502225.1. Classification (NCBI taxonomy): domain Eukaryota; kingdom Metazoa; phylum Arthropoda; class Malacostraca; order Decapoda; family Parastacidae; genus Cherax; species Cherax quadricarinatus. The sequence continues at coordinate 33,219,042 of NC_091322.1, read as the reverse complement.
TTCCCAAACTCATCCACTAACCTTTGCAATTTTTCTTTAGAATCTCCCATAAGCACAGTATCATCAGCAAAAAGTAACTGTGTCAATTCCCATTTTGAATTTGATTCCCCATAATTTAATCCCACCCCTCTCCCAAACACCCTAGCATTTACTTCCTTTACAACCCCATCTATAAATATATTAAACAACCATGGTGACATTACACATCCCTGTCTAAGACCTACTTTTACCGGGAAGTAGTCTCCCTCTCTTCTACACACCCTAACCTGAGCCTCACTATCCTCATAAAAACTCTTTACAGCATTTAATAACTTACCACCTATTCCATATACTTGCAACATCTGCCACATTGCTCCTCTATCCACTCTATCATATGCCTTTTCTAAATCCATAAATGCAATAAAAACTTCCCTATCTTTATCTAAATACTGTTCACATATATGCTTCAATGTAAACACCTGATCTACACATCCCCTACCCACTCTAAAACCTCCTTGCTCATCCGCATCGCTCATCCTTTTACATTTCATAATATATACAGGAGAAGGGGTTACTAGCCCCTTGCTCCTGGCATTTTAGTCGCTTCTTACAACACGCATGGCTTATGTAGGAAGAATTCTGTTCCACTTCCCCATGGAGGTAAGAGGAAATAAACAAGAACAAGAACTAGAAAGAAAATAGAAGAAAACCCAGTGGGGTGTGTATATATATGCTTGTACATGTATGTGTAGTGTGACTTACGTGTAAGTAGAAGTAGCAAGACGTACCTGAAATCTTGCATGTGTTTGAGACAGAAAAAAAAAGACACCAGCAATCTTACCATCGTGTAAAACAATTACAGGCTTCCGTTTTACACTCACTTGGCAGGACGGTAGTACCTCCCTGGGCAGTTGCTGTCCACCAACCTACTACCTAGAACAGATACAAATACAAATTTTAATTTCCTTGCAAGATTACAGTGAGATTATGTAATTACAATAATGAGTTGCAGTGCAAAGAGAGCCACTATCATGGCCACTATCATGACTAGTGCAAGCTAATCTGTATTTTAACATAAACCAGAAGCATGTAGCCAGAAAGTAAAGTGTACCAGCTTCTCTCCAGCTGCTACACTACCTTCTCCAGTGTTTCTTTTTCGGGTCACCCTGCCTTGGTAGGAGTCATCCTAGGAAAGTATGGAGGGAGGGGGTAAAAGAAGTTTTCTGTGCAAGGGGCTTGGACATGCAGCAGGCATGTGTAAGCATGTTAGATAGGAGTGAATGGAGACAAATGGTTTTTAGAACCTGACAAGCTGTTGGAGTGTGAGCAGCATCATAATTTGTGAAGGGATGCAGGGAAACCGGTTAGCTGGACTTGAGTCCTGGAGGTGGCAAATACAATCCCTGCACTCTAAAGGAGGGGTTTTGAGATATTGGCTGTTTGGAGTGACATCTAAACTATCATATCTGAGCACCCCTGCAAAGACAGTGATTGTGTGAATGATGGTGAAAGTGTTGCTGGTGAAAGTGTTTCTTTTTGTAAGTATTAATACAATATATTATTTATATTTTTGGGTGTAAATTTTTTAAAAAGATTTTCTAGATATTCTAGGAAGCCTGAATCGTGTCCCATGTCACTAGGATTGCAGTGGCGACATGTCACTACCCTGACTTATAGTCACCTGAACTTGTGTATTTTGAGATATTCTAGGAACCCCTGAATGTCTTCCATCACTAGGACCACAGTGGTGACATTCAGGGATTTCAAGAATGTCTCAAAATACACAGGGTCAGGTGATTGTAGCTATAACACACACAGGTAATGACAACTTTCATACATAGCAACATATATGAGTTGCCAGGATAACCCAAGAAAGTCACTGGGAGTGACTTGTCATCACTGGGGTCCTAGTGATGGTAGACCTTCATGCTTTCTAGAATATCTAGGACTGTGGGGTAATTGCAGCTTAATCAGTGGTCTACTGTGTGTGTGCATGTGTGGGCATGGACACATACATAATGTCTGCACTGTGAAGGAGGGTTGGCAATATTTGCAGTTTGGAGAGGCATCTGAACTGTAGTATTTGCACACCTCTGCCAAGATAGTAATAGAGTGAATGATGGTGAAAGCATTTCGTTTTTGGGTGACCCTACGTCAGTGGGAGATAACCAGTGTGCAAAAAAAAAAAAAAAATACACACATACACACAAAATTTTTATATATTTTTTTCTGGTTCTCATTACAGTAGTTTTGTTTATTCCTTAATATATCCTGTCCTGTGCAATAATTGTCCATTCGGCAGAGCACTTCTTCAAAAACAAAAGAAGCTCTTTTTGTTCCTTGGTTCTTCCTGCCTTTAGAACTTTAGCTTTTTTGGTGTTCCATAATTTGGTTCTTTCTGATGTTGATGTTCTGCCTAATACTATAGTTTCTGACTTCCTCAGTATTATATTTAGTGTACAGTGGAACCTCAGTTGTCGACTGCATTACATGTCAAACAAATAAGTTTTTGAACGAGGAAGTTGAGAAAAAAATGTCCTGGTTTCATACGTTCTCTCAGTTGTCGACCGACAATGTGAGCAGCTCAGATTGACAGTGTGGGTCTGAGTCAGTGTAGCCATTAACTCGTGTGCTGCAAACATCTTTTGAGATTTTGTTGTGCATCTTGTGAACTTTTTTTTTGTTATTTTGCAATTTTGGTGCAATTTTTTTTATTGTGAAATAAGTCATCATGGCTCCAAAGAAGGATAGAGAGATGAAAGCAAAAAGAAAAGTGTTAAAAAGCACTATTGAGTTTAAAAAAGAAGTCATTAGAAAGTATGAAGAAGATAGGATTTGCATGGTTGATAAAGCAAAACCTTTTGGTAAATCAAAGTCTACCATTAACACGATACTGGGCCAAAAGGAAAAAACTAAAGCTTAACCTTTCAAAAGGCGCAAAAAAGATATTAAAAGCAAAGATCACAAATTATTGAGGCTGAAAACTCTTGTTGATTGGATAAACGAAAAACAGTTACATGGTGATAGTGTTTTAGAGGTCATTATTTGTGAAAAAGTGAGGCAGTTGCATGATGACCTCCTGAAAAAAGAAACAGAACAAGTGCTGAAACTCAATTCTTCAAGGGTAATAGGGGTTGCTTTGATAATTTTAAGAAAAGAAGTGGCATTCATAGTGTGGCTAGGCATGGGTAGGCTGCCAGTACTGAAAAAGTGGCTGTTGAAAAGTATGTTATTGAATTTCAAGAGTATGTAGAGGCTGAGGGATTTGTAGATGAGCCTGGTAA